>NW_020838003.1:7580344-7681851 GCF_003676395.1 Aethalodelphis obliquidens | reverse complement strand
AAAGAAAGAAAGACAAACAACTGAACTCCTTTAAAGAGAAGCATCATAGTGATACTGGCAATGATGTGGTCACTCCCTACATTTAGGACTATGAATAGCATCTTAATATTAGAATGTGTGACCTGTAATCAGGTTGTACATATGTCAAATCCTGATAAATCCTATTTTCTTACAACTTTAGAATGGGATCAGAGTTTTTGGTGCTTATTTCTCCAAACAGGAATTTATCATTTAAGAAGATATATCCTACTGGAAGCTAAGTCATCTCCTGAGAGTACATTAACTCAAATGTCACTCTTCAACATGGCTCTACAATAGCTAGACAGCAATAGAAATGCACTACATATTAATGCAGTGAACGTGAAATAGTAAATGCTCCTTCCAAAAACAAGTAGCCAGTGTACACACAGTTGGGCACAGCATTCTCATTCTAAGTCACCTTAGATTCCTGTCCTTTGATTGAATTGTAAACATCTTAAACTTTCTTCACATCACATTACATTTTGCAGCCAGGAGAAATAAGACTTTCTTCCCACTTGATGTCACATACCTTAGGCACCTAAGCATACATGTCAATGTGCTGTCTTGCTCTTTGGTTTCTACTTTGCTTCCTCATATTCGTGTTTGACCCAGCTTTCACCCAAGTTGCTGCTCCTTCTGGCATTTCCCCCAGTTTTAGGTTCCCTTTTTTCCAGTCCAGCTGGCCTTTGAGCTTCTCCTTTCATGTTCAGTATTTCTCCCTAGACAATGTGCCCCCCAACTCCTTGTCACTACTTCATTTTTACATTTGTGGTCCGTGATGTGCCACCACAGGTTATGTATAATTTCAGGACTGCTGTTCCTAGTTGAGTAAATTATGTTCTGCATAAAGGTGGAAACCGAGGGACTAATGGGGGCAGTCCCTGAAATCCAGCCCACTTTGTGCTGCCAAGCTGAGTCTTGAGGAAAGGGTGCTTGTTTTGATTGACAAATGCAGTGCCTTTTTTTTTTTTTAAAAAAAAAAGGACATACAGTTTTTAATCTCTCCACGTTGGTGGAGGGCATGCATTTTAATTTTAGGAGCATGTTACAAACCTGTCATTCTTAACAATGGCCAGCACTATTTCGTTGTTTTCTAAATAGAATGTCCGGGGTCAATCCTCTGAAAGCACACAAGATCTCACTCTGATGACTATGTCTCTTTCATGAAAGAACCACTGAATAGATAGATATTTCTTTGGTTTGGAACTTGACTAATGGAGGCTTTTTTTTTTTTTTTGGCTCCAATATCTGCTCTGAAGTTTTATTTAAAACAATCCTATACACCAGACTATTTGCCAATTCATGTGTGTTAGACAGAAACAGTGGTAGGAACACATGGCACTTATTAGTGTCCATCATGTGTGAGGCATTGGACTTCCTGGGCATGTTCATGGTCCTCCCACTGACTCTGTGAAGCTGTGACGTTGTCCACAATTTATAAATGGGAAAATAAAGTGGAAAAGATACATTGCTCCAAGTCAAATGACTCAAATGGTAGATTTGGTTTTCAAAGTTGGAAGGAGACTACATGCTCCTTTCATCTTATTCAAAAGCATTGACAGTCATTTACTGATACTATTTGTCACAGAAATTCTGTTTTACTGTTTTTTCATAACACACTTTTCATGTGCCACAGTTCATATCTGAGAGAAAACTCAATATTAACAGCTATTTAGTTTCTTTAGGTACTTTGATTCAATGGTAAGATTACAATTTAGAAAAAGTTAACTTTAATTTGTGGATGTGTGTGTGTGTGTGTGTGTGTGTGTGGAATACGGTGGGATAAAATATGTAAATAACTAAGGCGGTAAAGTTTTCTTTTAACTCTTTGTTATAAAACAAACATACTTATTAAACAAAAATTGTAAAAGTTTCAGGACAGAGAAGAAAAAAGTATCTTCTTATATGTATCACACAAACCAAAGCTATTGAAGAAAGTATTGGGTTGGCCAAAAAGTTCATCTGGGTTTTCACAAGATAGTGTGGAAAAAACCCAAACGAACTTTTTGGCCAACCCAATATTACCTCAAATTTTTCTGAACTTGTTTTTTTAAATATAGATGAACTCACACTATATAAATACTAATTTCTGCCCTGCTTTAAAATTGTATCATTATTGTTTTTTATATTGTTACATAGTTTATATGCTAACATTCACATAACATTTTACTAAACATTTTACTAAGCATTTTACTGTGGTCAGTGTAGGAATCCCTGTGTTTGGATATTTAATAATTTTTCATGGTGGGAAGGGTAGCATTATAACTAATGCAGCAATGATTACTTTTATTCCAAGCTGGGTATTTTTGAGGAGAAAATAAATACGTTTATAATGAAGAACTAGGAAGGAATATCTTTTGCCAAGGAAAATGCACCACTCTTTTATTAAGAATTGTTGTGAGCCATTAAATAATTATACGAAGAAATTCTTTCTGTACTGCTGTTGCGACCCTCCTGGAATGCCTCCTTCACTAATCTTCCTGCTTCCTCTAGGCTGAAGACCTTCTTCTCTTCTTGGTGGCACTTTTCATGAAACAAACTTAACTCTAGGGGCTTCCCTGGTGGCGCAGTGGTTGAGAGTCCGCCTGCCGATGCAGGGGACACGGGCTCGTGCCCCGGTCCGGGAAGATCCCACATGCTGCGGAACGGCTGGGCCCGTGAGCCATGGCCGCCGAGCCTGCGCGTCTGGAGCCTGTGCTCCCCCACGGGAGAGGCCACAACAGTGAGAGGCCCGCGTACCGCAAAAACAAAAACAAAAAAATCACTTAACTCTAGGGTAAGGCATAGGTGTGATTACTAAACACAGTTAATTTTATTAATGTTTTGCTCATATTTAAAATTTACCCAAGTATGAATATTGAAGGCCTTAGTTAATTTACCAAATAACGGATATTTTGTGAGCATTTTAAATTTACAGTATGGTGATATGATTTGGTCTTAAAAAAAAAAAGAGAGATAAACTATGGTCAAAGTAACATTATACCAGCAGTTTACAAAAAGTTTGAATGGATATCGGAATACTGTTATTTAATGTGTAACCACACGTTACACATGAGTGCCTTTATTCACTCCTTTCTTCTTTGATATTCATTCGGTCAACAGTTTACTACTTTGCACTGAGACAAGTGAACGAGATAGGTCAAGTCTCTCTTCTGGTGGAGTTTAGCTCAGGAGACAGAAAACAAATATTTAAAATAACTATGAAATGTGAAGTTCTTTGAAGAGTGGTATGAATGAGAGTAAATAGGGGAGGCATATTTTTGTATGTTAATAGGCACACGATAATTTCAGGTAGCAAGAGCTATAAAGAAGACAAAATGATGTAAGGAAATAGAGAATGGCTGGAAAGAGGCTACAGATACTCAGATGCACGTGAATTGTGAATGCATTCAGACAGTTGCAGGAATTAGATTATCCTCATTTAGTGTTATTTCTAAAGATATATCACTTATCTAAATACCATCTAAATTAATACATTTGTGGCAAATAAAACAAATTAAATATGCTCGTTTGTTCAAGAATATCTAATGTTGATCTGGGAACAAATAGTAAGCTCTTACAGTTGCAGCTTTAACCTTGCCAATCACAGACTTCCTGTAAGTGCACTGCAGTTATTTGGAACCTTTTCTGGGTTGGCGTTGGCATTCTTTTGCTAGATTACATTTATGCATTAGTACCATCTGCGCCTGCTGTACCTTCTGTGAGTGAGCCCTGGCCAAATGACTGGCATTTATCTGAAAGTGGAGAGAGAGAGAGAGAGAGAGAGAGAGAGAGAGTAAAAGTGAAAGAAAGAGAGGGAGAATGAGAGAGATCCTAGAGGATTTATTCTACTCACTGTTGGCACAAGTGCAATTTAGGAAAGGATAAAATATTCGCAGCTGGTGTCCCTGACTTCAACCCTTATAAAGTTAAGTCTACTCATTTGCTTTCTCTTAAAAAAATATATATATATATATATATATATAAAAGCTATTTACTTTCAGCCTGTGATATGCAAACAAGGTTAAAACCAAGTATTTAAATAAGAAAATACAAAAAAGCACATTTGCAAAATTTTCAAGTTGAGAAAAATTATGTACAATTTGAATATATGAGCACTTCTTCTATGACAGAGAATATACATAATGTAAGTTTGGTTTTGTTGATTAGATTTGGTAGACTGCTTGAATTGAACTCTATTTTGGTAAATGTGTTGAAATCGAGACTTAAGAATATTACAGTGATATGTAGGAAAAGTATGGAACATATAATCAGTGTACTGAATTTATTCTGTAGAATCTTTCTGAGAGTATATCATTTTAAACTATATGGTATTGCAAAATAGATCAGCAACTTTCATGCCTAAAACACACTTTAGAGCTGTAAATGGAAATAAATAGATAAAAATAATTCTCTGATTAGTAAAAATAGATGTGGAAGAGTCCCAGCTCATTTACACTATTATCTGTTTTTACCTTATACCTACTTTCAGTGGACTTGGTTATCTGGTTTCCATACTTGTGGCAAATTAGAAGCAGTACAGTAGAATTGGGGGCAGGGGCTGCGAAAGGTGGATATATCACAGTAATGAGAGGAAGGAGTTGCAAGGAAGAGAATGAGAAAACTGATGGACACAAGACTCAAACACTGCAATCGGAGTTGTTTAATGTAAGAAAAAGCAGCTTCACATTCCCCAAAATGCCCTAAGGACATTGCTGGACTACCTTCTGGTATAATCATCGATATTCATCATTACGAAGCTTTGTCTTGGATATGAGAACATGGGCAGATAACTCAGTGTAGGAAGATAGAAATGTGAGTATGTTATTGAAAAGAGTTCCATCCTAAACGGAAAGTAGGTAAAGCTTTAGGATTTAATGTAGTTGATCCACACCTATCCTTACATACTAGTTTGTATTGTGCAGGTGCTAAAGATCTGAGTTCATTTTCTATGGTCATAAATATGTAAGGTCTCTCTCATATAAGTTCCTTTTGAAAATTTTATAATTCTTTTCATAACGTTCTTCAGATTTAATTTATAAGGTATTTAATTTCTGAATTCTCACTGGATTTAAGTTTCATAAATGTAGGCATTTTCCCTATATTCCCATCCAGTAATATTTCATCATCTCTAATGTAATTTTAAAAGATCTATACATATATACAAAATACAGAATTTTATTAGTGCTTTAGTGGTGATGATTATGGGTGTTAGAGGTTGACTCTCCTGGGTCTGGAGCTGCTGTTTACTTGCAATGAACTTTAAAGTAAAGGATTTGCCTTCTCCAAGCATCAGTTTCCTCATCTATAAATTCAGGATATTAATACCTGCCGCATCGGAGAGATGATTAAATAACCCCAGTGCTTACAAAGTCCGTAGAAAAGCACTTGGTAAATAAGGACTAAATTGTATAATGGTTAGTCATAATTCTCATAGCTGTTGTTGTCAGAAAACTATTGGTTGTATTCATGTGGAATATAGTTGGTTATGGTTCAAATTATACTTTTAAAAGTGACTGTAACTGGTTTCTCTGCTTTACTGTTTTATGTATATTGAACCATGTATCAGTTTGGAAAGGTCTTCAGAATCACAGTGGTATTGCCAAGTTAGCACTAGGAGAAAGAAATGCCATAGTAGTTGCTCCGGTCCTAGGCACTGGGTCCTGTCTCATTTGGAGAAACTAGTGGTGGCAGCAACGTGAAGGACAACTAACGAAAACTTTTATTCTTTCATTAACAGTTAGAATCTTTACATTTTTGTCTTTGATGGCTGAGTCTGTGAGCCCAATGGTTGTCACCTATGTCCACCAGATGGTAGGCAAATAGGGGAGAAGGGCCAACTTGAATGGCTGAGGAAACAGAACAGAGGCTGGGGGAAAACCAGCAGCACCTTTGTCTCCCAGTCTCAATTACCAGGATAATTGTTCCACTCTGAATTACTTATTCCCAACTATTGCATATAGTCAAGACTTTGTTAGCACTCTACAGGGATTCAGATAGTAATATATATATAATTCAATTTGAGTTAACTTTTTATTTTTTTATTTTTTTTTGTGGTACGCGGGCCTCTCACTGTTGTGGCCTCTCCCGTTGCAGAGCGCAGGCTCTGGACGCGCAGGCTCAGCGGCCATGGCTCATGGGCCCAGCCGCTCCGCGGCATGTGGGATCTTCCCGGACCGGGACACAAACCCATGCCCCCTGCATTGGCAGGCGGACTCTCAACCACTGCGCCACCAGGGAAGCCCTGAGTTAACTTTTGAAATGTCAAATATTTTCTTGGCCATATGTCTTGCAAAAATACTAAGCAATAATTATTTTTTTCATGCTATCATTAAAATGAATTGACTATCATGACAGATAAAATAATTATGATAAATATATACATAGATAACCACATATTAGTAATGTATAATAAAAGTCTGTTATATATTTTAAAGTAAATTAATAAATATTTTTATTTAAACATATCTTCCATAATATTCCTAACAATTATTACTGGTCTATGAGAACTTTTTGATTTTTTTTATATCTTGAATTCATCTATCACTATAATCTATAAATTATGGTAATAATTCAGTTGATTTTTAAATCTTGTAAATAATAATTATTTATTGTGGTAAATATGTATAACATAAGATTTACAGTTTTAACCATTTTTAGGTGTAAAATTCAGTACCATGAAGTACATTGACACTGTTGTGTAGCCATCACCACTGTTCATCTCCAGAACTTATTCAACACTCCAAACTGAAACTGTGTACCTATTAAACAATAATTCCCCATTCTCCCTTCCCTCTAGCCTCTGGTAACCATTACTTCTTCTTCTGTCTCTATGAATTTGACTATTTTAGGTACCACATAAAAGTGGAATCATACAATACTTGTCCTTTTTTGTCAGTCTTATTTCACTTAGCAAAGTGTTTTTAAGGTTCATGTATATTGTAGCTTGTATCAAAATATCATTCTCTTTCAGCCTGAGTAATATTCCACTGTATGTATATACCATATTTGTTTATTCATTCGTCTGTGGATGGACATTTGGGTTGTTTCTACCTTTTGGCTATTGTGAATAGTGCTGCTGTCAACATGGGTGTACAAATATCTCTTTGACTCTCTACCATCAATTCTTTTGGGTATATATGCAGTGGATCCATATGATCATTCTATCTTTAATTTTTAAAGGAACTGCCATACTATCTTCCACAGTGCACCATTTTACATATCCCTCAGCAATGCATGAGGATTCCAATTTCTCTACCTCCTTGCCAACTCTTGCTATTTTCTGTTTGTTTGATAATAGCTATCCTAAGAGGTGTGAAGTGGGATAATGACAGTTTTGTTTTTTAGCTTCTACTTTTCCACTTATTTTTTTCCTGTTTGTAAACAGGTGGTATGTACTTCCAACTCAGGCATTTTGCTTAGCATAAGAATACAAAGACAAAAGACTTATAAGTTATGGTAACCTCATAGCAGCTTTTCCATATAAGAAACACAGTTGGACTTCTTAGTTCATTTAAAAATATCTACAGACATGTTATGTTTAGCTGTCTCCACATTTGCTGAAATTGAAATATTTTAAAAATAAAATTGTTACTTTCACATGCAAGTCTTTACAGATCTTTAAAAATTCTCATTTTCCTTTCTAAGCTTAAAATCAAATCTCTTTTTGCTTTAGTATGGCAACAGTCTCACTCATCTTTGCAGCCACATAAGCTAAAACTTCTAGATGGAAGTTGACATGTGGTTTGTAAAATGGTAAGGTTGTAACTACAACCTTCGGACATCAAGTTAGACACACTCCTAGCTCATTGATGACATGGTTTAATAAACTTTTTTTTAATAGACATGATTGGGATTGCTATGTTTTGGTAACAAATATTCTGGTTAACTAAATCCCCTCAAAAACATGCACAAGAAAATATGAATGATAAATAGTTATTAATTCTTAAATAAATTGTATCCAAATTCTCATTTCAAAATATTGGTTGATTTATTCAACACATATCAATCATTGTTAATTCAGCAGACCTTTGTCCATCTTGAAAGTTTTCCAAAACCATAATTTTGAATCAATTTTAAGTCTGCAGTTCTCCCAAGGTAAAGAACATAGGACATTGAAGTGATTGTTTAAGAACACACTGATTGGTGGTAAATTGTAAGATCATTTTGTTAGGTAAAATTTGTCTTTTTCTCATAAAAGTGAAAAGCAACCAAAGAAAAATGCTTTAAAATTTCTTGTCTAGATAACAGCTAAAGGATGTTAAATTTTTCTTTGCTCAGTACTGACTTGTTCATGGACATCACCTCTGTAATAATGCAGTTAAGTGGATAGATGGAAGTTGTTAACACTGGTAGTACTCACTGGTTGCTGCTAATTAATTTATTCAGTGGCTGATTTGTAAAGATGTTATTTTTAATATTGCTCAATAAGAAAATGACCCCAAGTCACACAAAGGGAAGGATTCTCTTGATCTAATCCTTTTAAAATCTGGGATGAATTTTGTAGAACCTGAACAATGAGCTCTCAACTGTGGAAATTCTAAGTCTTGAAGGTTAGTATGATTATAGCAGAGAGATTATATTTTTGTTGATTCTGAGTCTCAATAACTGGTATGATTTGAAATTACTATAAAGTAAAATTTGTGCCTGGATTTCGGATTTGCTTTTTTCTTATTTCCATATGCTCTGTCTTAAACATATGTTAAGTTGTATATTTAAAGCTAGAAGTACCAAAAACCCACATAAAAATATGTTTTCTTCATTATCAAAGGCTTCAATGCCATCATCATTTAGAAAAAAAGAGAAACAGTGAATATAATTTAAGTCTGTAAAACAGACTTTTAATAGCACCGTATAGGAGGAACATCTGGCTTTCTTTTTGCAAGGTACATTGATGTTGTCAGTAGAGACTGAATAAAAATGCTGATATGATTGTCCAGGTTTGGGGTTTGCCAATACAAGCATATTTCATTCAGTCAGTCTTCTCTAAGTTCTAAAGATAGGTGTTGACTTTGAAGAAAAACTACAATGATATATATTTAGAATGACCCATCTTCCTCATTTAAATCTAAAAATGTGCTGCTGCAGTTGGATTTTTCTCAGGGATGCCATTCAAACCACACATTACATTGTCATCTCACATAGGCTTTCTATCTGTGACGGTGGGATGGTAGGTTAGAGTATGACAGCTCAGCACAGCTTTCATTGTGCTGTTGTACAGATGCATGACTACCAGCGCCTCTCTTTTGTTTCAGTTAAAGAGACATTTTCCAGTGGCAAGGTTTTGGCATTGAATTTTCATTGTCATATTTTAAAAGTGTGACAGAGACTGAACTTAAAGAAAGCAAGCTTTATGAACACTAGATTTTTTGCAGTTGCAAAAGGCAGTTTCTTGCCTTTTCCTTTCACGTTCCTGACTCTGAAGAATGTTCTGTTTACCAGTCCTGCCATAGAATGAATACTTTTCTAATAATCTCTTACCAACAGAAGAACAACTCCAATAATGCATTGTAGATTAAAGACTTTCTCATTAATTTTAAATAAGTAGTAACTGAAATTGATTTATCAAGTCATATTTTATTCTTTTAAAGAATGTTTTCATTCTTTTCAAGCCCAAATCTCTACTTGTTGATAAAGAGTTCAGTATCCACTAAATATTAATCTTTCACATTTGTCAGCAACTGTCATCAATTTTAAGAGGGTTTTAAAAATATGTGTTTTGGGAAATCTGCATGAATTGTGCTGTATTGTTTTCAAATCTAATAATGTTAGTAATCAGAAAATATAGAATAATTCCTCCTGATACATAACTTGGTCTCTGGAATTTTTATTGACACACGTAGAGATAGTAAGTGGTATGCCACTTGTGTGAAGAAACACCATGTTTCTTCAAATACTGATTTCTTTGACAGGGAATAACAGAGTCATAAAGGAAAATAAACACCCACAAAATCAATTAATTAATTGGGCACGATTGAATATTTCAGTACTTCATGACATGTTTACATGTGGTTAGGTTACTCGCAATGACCGCTTCTTGCTTGTCAAACGTGTTGTATTTAGATCTAAGAATAATAATGGACTCAGAATACATACTTTTATCTTCTCTGCCTGTTGGAGGTTTCAAGCCTGAAGCAGACCTCACTTCCTACCATCTGCTCTCTATTTAAAATTGATATCACGTTCAGTTCCTCCCTGATGCCTACTTGTTTTCCAGCTTAGAACACTTCTATCCTCCAGTTCAGCCATTTCCCTATTATGCCTAGCATTGGGCTGACATATAGGAAAGGAGACCTCTAGGACTGCTAGAATATCCATGTCACAAAATAAGCCAGGAAGACTTTTGCCCTGGAACAATTGCCACTGTTGCTTAATTACAAGTCAGTTAGCAAAAACTGAAGTGTAGTTTTATAGTTTTGTGTTTATATGTGTAGGCAAGTGAACCGCTGTCTTTTATTTTATAGCTTACTAATCATCGTGTAGTTAGATTGAACTATCTCAATATTCATATGAATATCTATTATCAATATCAATTACATGTTTTAGAGAGATGTTAGCTGCATAGATCAAATTTAGTATTTCAAACCCGGTAGTTATCATTAATTCAGAAAATATGTTTAAACACAAACTGTAGGGTGAACACTGTCCTAAGCATTTACAAAATGGTAATGAAAAAAACGATCATGGAACTAATAGTGTGGGAAAGAAGATAGAGTTTAAACAAATACTTAAGATTTTTTTTTGTTAAAAAAAGAGATTTGTTATACTGCTGAACAAATTTTGCTATCATCTGAATCTAATTATATTTTGTAGTAGGATATTAGGCTAATTATATTATTTTTAATTTAGAAAATCATTTTGTCTTTGAATATCAGAATTTGTTTTTCTGAGCTAACTGAAAATTTATTTCTATATTCACATCTGTCTATCTATATATCTTCCTATTTATCTATTTGTCTATCAATATCTATCTACCTATCTACATATCCATCCATCCGTAAATCATCTATTTGCCCTAACACAAGACCCAATGTCTGACTTGTAGATAGACCTAAACTCCAGTTTCTGGATCTGGGATTTATGTTGAATAATTACATGTAGACAATCAAATGGAAATTAAATAATCAAATCCAATCATTTTTAATTGTTTGACTCTTAAATGTACATGTATTCAGCATTTTTGAGTTCTATGGCCAAAGAAGCAAACTGTCATTTGTATATAGAGGTAACTTATTACACATGAATAAGTAATTAGTATTCTGAAACACTATCACAATCATGTTTGTCTACTTATTTGAATGTATCTTTATGCTTATCTGCGTATAAATGTTTAAACTTTGAAAGTTTATACTTTCCATTTGAGGGAGATTATTTCTCTAGAGATGGTTTAATATTACCTCAATTATTTTAAGTGTCAGTCTTGTTAGTTGAGATGTTATTTAGGCTAGGAATGTCTGTATTGGTCAAGGGACAAAATTCATGTTTAGTTTCTTTTCAGAGTGTGAAAAGCAAGAGATTCCCATTAAGTGCCATCGTATACTCATTGATAAGTGAAGTGACATCTGGGTCACAGTGGCATCTATCTTTGCAATATAAATCCCTGTGGCTATATGTGAAAGGCACGTTCAGACTTCCATGTGCACATAAAAGCAGGGATAGTCTTCATGCTGTTATTGGCCTAATTTTAGTATAAACGATTTAAGGTGCTACTTGAAGTTTTGTTCTCCTTGGTATAAATTTAGCAGTAAATGTAATCATTTGCCTGCTGCTCTAGCAGTTTAGAATGTAGAAGTGTAATGTGAAGAATTTTAATCCACATTACTTATGTGTTATAGAAAAGCATATATCATCTGATATCATACATCTAAATATTAGTCTGTAATAAATACTCAAAATGAAATCCTGACTTTGGGGATTTGTATGTCATTATTAAATATAAAAATGAGTTCAGCAATTGTTTAAAATTGGTTTTACCAAATGTAATAAAAATACCTAAAGCATAAATTTGTTGTGCAAAAGTTGAATACATACGTACGTCTTCCATTAGGACTGAATGCCTGGAATGAGTTCACTAAATACTTGCTGTGCTGAAAGAAAACAGCATCACAGTAACTAATTTTCCAGATAAAGCATTAGGTAGATTTTTAATAAAATTTTTCATTTATAATCTAGAAAGATATCTATAATTACCCTTCAAAATGAAGCTTTAAAAACTGTACATTTCTTTAAGGTATTTTTAATTGGTATTATCCATCAAGTATTAATTTTAAAACTTAAAGTGAAGTTTTTAATATTTGTTTTTCTTTGAAAGAGGCTGTTAAATGATTGGACTTAGTCTCAAATTAGCTGGGAATTTAGCTCTCTGACAAATGACCCAAAGAGCTGTGAATACTTTTAAGTAGAGATAGCTAATGAAATCATGTGCAGGCTGAATTCATCAACATGTTTTTAGGTATTAATTATTTTTTTAACTGGGACAACAAACACTGTTTTAGAGTCCCAAAAGTGAGGATTTAATTCTTAGAAACTAAACTTAGCTATAGAGAAATCATTGCATTCCTAGGCTCGTATACATTAGCAAAATGTCTCAATAAATGTTTTTCAGTGATAGTGATGTATAAGCGTTCAGGGTTTCTCTTTAAATGTGCCTAAAGCAGTTTGATAAGACAAATAAATATCTCAATGCCTAATTTCCTAGGAAAAAGACAAATGAATTGCATGTAAAAGTTTTGCTCTCTGATGTTAACAACTGAGGTTAAAATTTTAAGTCTAGAAATACTCAAGTGAAAATTAATATTTTCGTGCATCATTCTTCCACACTGAGTCAATTAATTTATTCTATGTATGTCCCACCTGATTGAACAGTAGTGATATAATAAACCTTTCATTTGGATTTGTCTCACATTCATCTAAATACATAATTAAAATGTGGATTAATTAATAACTAAATAATTAATATGGATTAATTATTATCTAAGTCAGCCATTATTTGACATAATGTTTGGAGTTTGGGTTTTTATTCTGATTGTTGAGTGTGTGGGGGAGAGAGAGATTGAGAGAAAGTTTGTGTGTGTGTATGTGTGTGTGTGTGTGTGTGTGTGTGTGTGTGTTGGCCTTAAGAACTTCGAAGAGTAAATCACTTAACATCTTATCTCAGTCTTCTGTGAAAGAGATGAGAAGGGATCCAGATGTTTACTTTTAGTAACTTGGCTTTTAAAAAAGAATTTATAACAGCTACTGCTACAAGGCTTTGCATCATAGGCTCTCTGCTTCCTGTCTGACTTTATCTTCCACTTTCTTCATTGCTCAGTCTGCTCCTGCCACACTATCTGGATTACTTGTCTACAGATATGCCAAAGACGCTTTCACCCCAGGGCCTTTGCACTTGTTGATTTCTCTACCAGAATTATTCTTCCCCAGATAGTCATAGTTTCATTGACCTCCTTATAATCTCTGCTCTATGCCACCTGAACATCTTTATAAAATTACAGCACCTCCAGCACTGGTCTGCCACACACGTGATCATATATACTGACATCATATATACTGACTCTACCCCCTTGCTATGATTCAGAATCACCTTTTTCTTTTGGAATGGATTATTCATAAGTGGTGCTGTGCACTGGGTAACACATCATACCAATTGTTCTACTATTTGTGATGCCAAGTTTGGTCAGAGAAACCATATTGTAAAAGCCTGATTCATCATATTGATTATTATATATTTTTGACATGGTGCACATTAGTCTTTGATAAATTTCTTTAGTTTTGGCATAATATGTCCGAGACTCATCTTTTACATTTTCTGTTTCAAAAGTAGAATAAACCATTCAACTCCAAGGAGCATTAGATATTTTTAGTAGATAATGGCATTTAGAGAACACATTTGGATACTAGGGATGCTAATTGTTATTGGGTTTTCATTGCTTCTAAGCATTTTCAGCAGGTAGAACTAGGAAATTCAATACTTTTGAAAAAATCATGAGTTTATGGTATACTTTTTTTTTTTTTTTTTTTTTTTGCGGTACACGGGCCTCTCACTGTTGTGGCCTCTCCCGTTGCGGAGCACAGGCTCTGGACGTGCAGGCTCAGCGGCCATGGCTTATGGGCCTTGCCGCTCCGCGACATGTGGGATCTTCCTGGACAGGGGCAAGAACCCATGTCCCCTGCATCGGCAGGCAGACTCTCAACCACTGCGCCACCAGGGAAGCCCTATGGTATACTTTTAATTCTGATTTAGCATTAAAGGATCTTAATGCTGAATGTTTTTGAATTTATACTTGTACCCCTTTTCTCTTACATGAAAAATCTTGTCCTTACCAATATTAAAATACTTATTTGCTCTATCCTATAATATATATAGGTACAAATTAATAATAAAACAGTCTTAGTAAAATTAAGACTAATGAATGAAATAAAACATTTTTTGCTGGTCTATTTATCCTTAAATTATATTCTGTAGTTGGTATACAAACACAATACTGTGTTAAGTCACTTGAAGTAGTTCTTTTGTCAATGTGGTTATGTATCCAGTTCATTTGTTTCAATTTATTTCCAGTTCTTTTGTCTACTGTATTTTATTTCTATCTGTCCTACCCATTCTTTGTTCTTCTGTTTCTACTTTTCTGCTCTCTTTTGGATTAATATAGTATTATTTTTGGAATCTATTCCATCCCCTCTATTATCTTTTTAAGCTATACCTCTGTGCTGTTTTTCAGTGGTTGCTCTAGAGATAACAATATGCTTCTTTAACTTTTCACAGTCTACAATAGTATACTAGTTTAAAATAATATATAAATATTACCATGGCCTAACTTCCATTTACCCCTCTATTTCTATGTGCTCTTATTATCATATGTTGTAGTCTACATAAGATATAAATTCAATAATATATTTTTCCAAATTTTGATATTTTTTTTTTTGTAATCAATAGTGTCATAAGGAAATTTTCTTTAATATATTTATATTTCATGTTTATGCACATATTTACTTCTGTTTCTCTGTATTTCTTCCTGCACATCTAGGCTTCCATCTATTGTCTTTTCCTTTAGTTTCAAGAACTTCATTTAGCACTTGTGGTTGTTGAAGCCTGTTGTAGATAAATTATGTCCGGTTTTGCTTGTCTTAAAATGTCTTTATTTTGCTTACCTTCTTGAGTGGTATTTTCTCTGGATATGGAAGTTTAGGTTGACTTTTTCCCTTCCCATTTAGCATTTGAGAGCGTTCCACTGTCTTGTGTTTTCCACTGTTTCTGATAAAAAGTTGGCTGTCATGCTTACTGTTGTTTTCTCTGTACAGAATATCTTCAGCTGGGGGATGATGAGGGACAGAGAGGTATACTCTAAGGATTTTCTTTGGCTTTCATAAGTTTTATTATATGTTCCCTGATAAGGTTTTCTGTGTATTTATTCTGCTTAAGGTCATTACGTTTCTTTGATCTGTAGGTTTATGCCTTTCATCAATTCTAGGAAATTCTTAGCCATTATTTTTTTCAAAATTTTCTTCCCTATTCTCTCTTCTGGGACACCAATTACTCATGTGACAGACCATTAGATATTATCCCACTGGTCTCAGATTCTCTTTAGTTATTTGTTGTTTTTCAATTTGAACAATTTCTATTCTCCTACCTTCAAGTTCAGTGAGTTTTTCTTCTGCTTTGTTCAGTATATTTTTACATGAATCAAAAATATTCTTTATATCTGGTATTGCATTTTTGTCTCTAGTTTTTCCATTTTGTTCTTATTCAAAGTTTCCATATTTCTGTGGAAATTCACTATATTTTTATGCATGCTGTCCACCTTTCTTATTAGAACTTTTAACATTTTTATCATAGTTATTTTAAAGTCCTTGTTTATTAATTGTAGATTTGCCTATATTAACTGTATTTTCCATTGATTATGGATCATATTCTCCTGCTTCTTTGTGTGTACCATAATTTGTGATTTTATGCTGGACACTGTCATAAAAAATAGAGACTAATCTAGATAATATTTACTTCTAGAAAGATGTATACCCTTCCTCTGTCATGTTGCTAATCTGTGGTTGACCTGGGTCTTGGTTTGTTGCCATCTTAGTTATTTTTAGTTCACTACTGTTTTCCAAAATTTTGAGAGTAAGATCAGGGATTTTCCTTTAGCAGAGCTCTCTTTCTTTTCCTTTTCCTGTCTCTGTCTCTGTCTCTCTCTCTCCTTTACAACCCACCTATGAGCTTCTTGGTTGCAGGGGAGTTCTCTTTGCTATTCAGCTATGAGGACCATACCTTCCCTATGCCCACCAACTACCATTTTCTGTACTTTGAGAGACCTGTTTCCATATTGATTTCCTGCCTATAGTCTTTGACTGGCCCTGTTCCTTGTACTCTCAGAAGGCCCCATGAGTCTTGGAGAGCTCTTTCTCAGTTCTCTTCCTCCCAGGTTTCAACAGGCTACTGACATGTGGTTCAAGAAGGCCCTGTGTCTCTCAGGGCTATTTTTCTCATTCCTCTCGCCATTCCCCAAATCTTCAATAAGCTGCTTCCTTTCCCTTAGGGAAGGCCCATGTGTCTTTGAAAAGGTAATTATTTCACTGCCCTCCTGCTTTTCTCCCTAGCCTTCAGTTGACTACTTCTCCTATGTAGGGGTCTCTCTTAGCTTTCCTGCTATGTCTCCAACTTTTGGGAGGGTTCTGCCTTGCACTTAGTGAAGGCAATTTTAGCCTTCATATCTTACTATTATGAAGTATGAGTTAGATGTTTCATTAAATGCCAACTATATGCCTGAATCTCAAAAAAATAAAAGTACATGGCTATTTGCAAAATAAATATTAACAGTATGTATATAGTCACTAACATTTTGCAGATGCCATAAGAGAATGAAGAGGAAAAGAAATTTGAAGGTGAATTTATCAGGCAAACTCAGTACTTCCCTTCATGACATTAACTGAATATCCATATGGTGTGTTGTCTCCACTGTAAGGTGGAACATTTATAGGTTGAGCTTCCGTTAGAAAAAAGTATATGGAACTTATATTTCAGCTCAAAATATTTCAGTTTTTTTTAAAAGCAGAGGATAACACAGATTCTTTTATATATTATATATGTGTATATATATATATATATGTATATATATCTTTCTCTTTGTGTGTGTATATGTATATATATATGTATATGTTTGTATATATATTGCTGATAGTTGCACATAGTCCTATTATACTGTTAGTATTAAATACGTAAGGACTACTAACTTGTCCTTTTACTTAAAAAAATGAGGTAAACCTTTCAAGAATTTCTGACATTCAGAGAGAGAGAGAGAATAGTAGGTGCCTTCTCTTCACTCTGTACCTCCAGTTGCTACAGGAAATCTTCACTCAAAGAGCCTATTGTGTTAAGTCAACATTCTTTCCTGAAATTTGTGATTTCCTGGACCTCTTGAATTGTCTTGTGTTTGTTTCCTTGTGTATCTGTGCTTTGTATACAATTTTAAATTTGAATCACTGTTCACTGTTGCACAAAGCATGAAGGTTTAGTAAACTCTTTTTTAAAGTGGAGATATAAATAAATCAGCTATCTGTGTTTGAAAAGTCTAAACCAAAGTGTAGTTGTATGCTTCAGCTTGTCAATGGATATTTATGAGGTGAGCATAATACTATTACAGTTATAGCAGTGAAATATATCCTGTGCAGATAGCTAGTAAAGGAGCTTGCAAATGTTAATGCCTGCAGAATTTTAATGCTCAAGAGATGGGAAATGTGGCACTTGCTCTGGCTAATGCTACTCTGGTCACAGTGAAAATGAATTGGCAAAATTAGTTTTCAAATATTGCAACAGAGTTGGGGTCTATATACTTAACCAACAGCAAATATATTGGTTCCTACTGTTGTCTAGTTTTTATCTCTTGGTTTAGTTAACTGAAGAACAGTAACAGCATTGGACATTTTTATTTTGGGCACCAACTTTCCACTCCTACTTATTATGAGACCTAAGAGAAGGTATTGCCAACAATGAAACGTCAATTAACTTCTTACTCTAATAGATACTTGGTGTTGCCTGAAAATCACTTAAGTGGAGTTAAAACTGACAGGTTCTAATTGTGAGTTTAGCCTTTGTTATGACCAGAGTTCTGTTTGTGATGTATCCTTGGTATATTCTGTTCCTTCTTATACTGATGGAAGGTGAGTAATGGAGTAAAGCCTCTGCACAGACCACTGCTCTAAGAGATGGATGGGATAAAAATAAATTTATAGTTTATAAAGAATCATATTGTGCTTATTTTTCCTAGCAGTCAAAGAAAATGAGGTTAAGCTCTCAGTCTTTAGACCTAGGGGTTTTATTCTTGCAGAATAACTTTTGGGATTTTATGGAATAGTATAGTTTCAGCATGCTTTCATGTATAAGCTTCAAATTCATATTAATTATCTGTGTTAACTTAGTTAAGATTAAATTCAAATTAATTATCATTTGACATCAGCTATCTGAACAGTACCTCAGTAAGTCCTACCAGAATAAGAAAAGACAACAAAGAAGGGAATTAGACATATGATCTTTTGCATAAGGTAGAGGTTGAGGTAATACATTTGTTGGAGGGTTTTAAAGGTTTAGATGAGTGTGGAGTCTTTGTGATTAAGAAAGTTGAGAATTAAGAAATATATATTAGTTTCCATTTACTTATACCTAATCTACCTGTAGAGAAATATTGAGAAAAAAATACAATAAAACTTAAGGATAAAAATAGAGAAATAATCATGGGCCAAAGTTAAGATAGCTATACCAGAAAATGTACACTAAGAGTAGCAATGCTTTTAGAACATGATGTAAGTCTGAGTTTTTTGAAAGTCAAGGCACAAAGAGAAAGGCTGAGTTACATAATTGGCATTATATAATAAAAGGGAAGCACATGAGCTTACCAGAAGTGACATGCTTTTTCCTAGCTAGCTCTGAACTCTCAGAATTGATCCCTTAATATCAACATCCTCAATAGCAATTTTCCAAAATACAAAATCCTCTGTATGTAACCAAAATTCTTGTGAGTTCTAGATATGACCAAAAGTTGAAGGGATAATGCTGTAATGTTGTCATAGATTTATTTAGGAAGGTATTTCTAAAGGAAAGTAAAGAAACCAAGTCCAGGTATATTGACAGTTTACTGGTGATCTGGCTTCACATAAGTATGAATAGCTTGAATAATAGGTATCAAACCACATTTTTAGGATCAACAAAAACAAAATATTATACTGAACAGCAATTTTAAAGGGTAGATGAGAGTGCATCTTCTTGGTTTGGATTAGGGGAGTCTTGCATGTGCCTGCTTGCTCCATTCTTGTGCACCATTCCAGCCATAGTGGTCCCCGATGCACCTTGTAGAACCCCCAGGACTTCATGGACTATAATATGAAAAACAAAGAAACCACTGACCTAGAGAAATCGATGGCTAGCATTTCACTTAGAACCTCACTTTCAAAGATAGTTTTGCCAACTGATCTGGAGAGAAAGGATTCAAAAATTATTATTGATAAGTGCCTGAGGTATAAATATTCTATGTTGTTGATTGAGTGCAGATATATATGTGTGTGTGTGTGTGTGTATATATATATATATATATATATATACCCTAGATACTGTGCATGTCATTAGAAAGTTTGATGTTGTATGAAAATTAAAGATTTACCTTATATTTTTATTTAAATATAGTCAACTCCAGTATGCACAGGGCTTGAGGTAGGCCATGTGTGCACATGTACACACACATGCGTGCATGCATGCACACACACATACACTTTTTAAAATAAGATTGCTGATTGCAGCCTGGACAAATGCTTGAACAGGCATTTTATGAAAACTCTTAGAATTGTATACCATAAAAATGAAAATGCTGACTGTGGATTATAAAATTTATTAATCAGTGGCTTCTGCCATACTCACACACTCTGCATACACGTGGGTTCATCAGGATATTAACTGTAAAAGACAACCTAGAAACAAGTAAATGAGTTTACCTATGGGAACAATGAATGCTGAAGAACTTTGGTATAGTTGGTAGATGGTGGTGATTCCTGAGAGTAGTCAATTGGTTCCTGTAATGACTTAAAAACATAAATATAGATGTTTAGAAAAAGTTGCATTTTTGCTGATTGAATTTGGTCTTTGGAAACTTATTTTTAAGCTATCAAATATATAAATATACAGAAAAGATATAAAGTAGAATGTAAGAAATAATATGCAATTCCACTACTCATAGCATGTTTGGTGGTCTTGTCTTTTACTCTTTCAATATACATTGCATAATTATAATTACGTATACATACAAGTTGGCATTTTTTCACTTATTTCCCTACATCTTTAAAATTTTTTTAATTTCTATTTTAATGGCTACATAACCATTAGATTAATCATAATTTAATTATTCTCTGATTGTGAGACAGAAATAAATATAAATGTACTGATTATATTTTTCACATTATAAAAATCGCATGGTAAACATTTTGAAATCTTTGTCTAGATACTTTACAGATACTTTGCTGAATTCCCAACATGAAATTACTGAGTCAAAGAATATAAGCTTTTAAAGACTATTATTACATATGTTGCTTATATATAGTTTTTGCCAATTTATATTTTCCCTAGCAATGCATGAGAATTCTTTTCTTGCCACAGAAGCTCACTAATTAGGTAATGTTGCTCAAAATAAGTTTGCATAATACGGTTTACATTCAATGGGAGGCAGTTTTATTCCTTTTAAACCATAATTTTTATTAGGCAAATAAAATGTCATACCCAGATTACAATACAATGATGTCAATTATTAATATATAAATAATTCTAATAGTCTACAACTTATTTAAGTAAGTAAATATGCCAGTAGTAATCTTGTAATAGTAATAGTAATTTGCCTGGTTGTTTAATATGTTGAGAAGGTAAATTATAACCTGGCTCAGTCATTATCTGAATTATCACAATTTTTAAATTAATGTACTTTAAATGTACTTGGCTATAATCTAAAGTCAGTACTTAAATTCTATTTGTTCTACCTAGCTTTATTTTTTTTAATATTTAAGAAGTTTTACTCCTAATCTCTATGTCATACAAAATGAATAAATTTTACAATTATTTCATTGCATCCAAGGAATTCTATATTCCCAAGGCAAAAGAATGGAATACATACATAGTTCATTTTTAAACCAATGCAGTCCTAAGGACACTCATTTAATTCAATTTTACATTCACTATATGTTCTTATTGTTGAAATTTATGACCTAGTGACTTATGCATCATGATACCAAATTCAAGTTGGTTGAAGTGATTGCCTAATTGAATAAATAATATGGGCATTACCTAAAGCATCACGACAACAGTATACTTTGATTTTACCCATAATTTAGATGCATGATTAGAGCATGATTTTAAGTCAAGAAAATTATTTTTAAAAATATTTAATTAAAAATTTGAAAATATAGAGAAAATTAATGTTATTTCTCCACATTAATAATTATGCTTTATATTACATGCTTTATTATTCCTTAAACACTTATGCCACCTGAATTCAAGTTTTTTGAATTATTTTGTAAAATATAAAGCAAACATAATGTTACACATTTGTTTTAACTCTTGCTAGAAGAAATCTTGTGTTCATTTGTTTTAGCATATTACAAGTTTAGTGGTTTATTTTAGAGACTATATAGTCCTGTTACCTGATACAAGTATTAACCTCTACATAGGGAATAAAGTATTAAAATTATGTCTCTATGTATACTTCTGTATATTTAGGTTGCATTGAATGGTTTATTATTAACCTACTCAATTAACTTTTTAAAAATGTTCAGAGCTTGTATTATTTGTAATTAAAGTGAAATCGTCTCAGAAAATAAACACTATTACTACTAATATTTTCCATTCTGTACCAGCCAATGATGAGTTGTATGCTCAAGTTATTTTACATTGCTTTACTTGTTACCTTGATAACATACCTTTATTATATAGGCATTGTAGGCACGAGGATATGGCAGACCTGTAAACCCTGTCATATCCCATTTCCTGTGAATAAAAATTGCTCTGCTGTGTTCTGGCCTAGACTGCTTGCCATGATATCAATGGCAGCCTAACATTCTTGACCTTAAACATAATTGACATTATATTGATGGGTTTTGTAAGATAGTATTGAGCAGTATTCAAAGGGCCACAGACTCTTAATCACAGCCACTTGCAACCAGGGTATGGTGCCTTGATTTTAGAATATTCTGGTAAGTGGATGGTAGCAGCTAGCATGAAATAATCCCCTGGGAGTAAGGTACCTGATGGAATACTAAATAAAAATTTCCTTTGGCCAATAGTTTCTTTTTTTCTTGATTATTCTTTATCTATCTTTTCTCTTTAGAACTACTCTTTTCTATTTTCTCCATATTATCTTCTCTCCTTTTCCACTGTTGTATTTTTCTCCTTTGTAATCTCTTTTTTCCTCTCTCAAATTCATACTTTTTCTATCTTCCCATTTTTAAGGTCTGGCTCCTCCCCCAGTAGAGGTCCAGTCATCACGTATTCATTCTTTTATACATCATCCATCCATCCACTTGTTTCTAAGTGAGGATTTATAACAAGTCTGCTCTATGTTAGACACTGTGCAATGACATCGTAGAGGGAAGATAGATAATAACTATTTGCTTTTTAAATGCAAGTTTACTATGTGCCAGGTACTGTTCTAAGTGCTTTATAAATCTATATTAACAGACTTAATCTTTATAACAGTCCTAAGAATAGGTCCAATTTTTTTAAATTGTGATTAGTCACTTATTTCTTATTTATTTGTTTGTTTGTTTGTTTTGGGTTGCATTGGGTTTTCATTGCTGCATGTGGGCTTTCTCTAGTTGTGGCGAGCAGGGGCTACTCTTTGTTGTGGTGCACGGGTTTCTCATTGCGGTGGCTTCTCTTGCTGCAGAGCATGGACTCTAGGCATGCGGGCTTCAGTAGTTGTGGCACGTGGGCTCAGTAGTTGTGGCACACAGGCTCAGTAGTTGTGGTGCAACTACAATTTGGGCTTAGTTTCTCTGTGGCATGTGGGATCTTCCTGGATCAGGGCTCCAACCTATGTCCCCTGAAGTGGCAGGCAGATTCCT
Organism: Aethalodelphis obliquidens; assembly: GCF_003676395.1. Taxonomy (NCBI): domain Eukaryota; kingdom Metazoa; phylum Chordata; class Mammalia; order Artiodactyla; family Delphinidae; genus Aethalodelphis; species Aethalodelphis obliquidens. The sequence goes on along the minus strand of NW_020838003.1, from coordinate 7,658,772 downwards.
AACCACTGTGCCACCTGGGAAGTCATGAATAGGTCCAGTTCTTAATCCCCATTTTATTGATGAAGAAACCATAAGTTGTTCATGGTCACACAGTTAATAAATAACAGAGCTGGGATACATATTCAGGCTTTGGAGCTCTCAGATTTAACTACTGTTACTCTTCCTTTTGATCTTGAAGCCAGCAATTATGGTGTAATGTAGTTTGGCTGTGGTAGAGATGCAATTTGGGGGAAGGAGCCCCATGACTGGGAGGGCTGGGAAAGGCTTAATAGAGAAAGTAACTTTTGAATAGAACTCCTCTAAGTTACCAACTTCTAAATTCCTGTAAAATAAAACATTATCAGGTCTTGATAAAAATGAAAAACACTGAGTCCATGATTGAGGGTGAGGAGATATTTGGTTGTTTTTGTCAATGTGTGTGCTAAAACACGGGGGTGTATATTGCATGTACCAGGGTTTTTGGGTACTTGAATCAACAGACATGCAGCTGCTGATGATTAATACTTAATCCCAAGCTTTGGAAGAGCTGAAGTAAGGACCTCAGGGTCAAAGTCAATAGGGCTTTCTTCATTTGAGTTGCTAGATCTTTAATTAAACTACACCAAATGAAATAGAAAATAATTTAGGTCTGGAATAATTTAGGTGTTGAAGTGATTTTGAGAATTCAGGTGAACTATGAATTTCACTTTTTAAACCCTCCAATTTCATAAAATAAATGAATCAGAGTCACCAGATTAATCTGGTGTGTGGAACAGAAATGGTCCGAAAAAGAGCCTTATATCTAAATCTAGTTAATTAGTGATAAAATGCAAATAAAAGTAGAAATTCATGGTAACTTCTTTTCAAAATTATGCAGAAGAGAAAAAACTTTTACTTTTTTGGTCCATAATAAATACACAAGAAAAGATGTCATTAATGCATATCTTTGTTGTCAAAATGTCACTCCTCATATATTTGTTTGATTCTGGAAAATTGCCAGGAGATAATATTTTTAATATTCATCACTGTTTTAATATTCATAGTTAAAATCTATTTCTCATTGTATGTATAGTTATACTATCACACTGTCATGGCTTAGAAGGACTGATTTGCCCAAATATTTATTAATTATGTCATTTTCCTGCCCTCTGAAAAAAATTTTTAGAAAAGGGATATATCATGAGAATAACATTTTTTAATGTTTCCTTGGCACATGATGCCAAATGTAGCTAATCTGGAGAAGAGCATCTTTTCACTTAATATTCATTCTAAAAATCTTCTTTGAAGGTCTAGGTAATACAAAAATACAGTCTGAGTACATGACCTATGACCATTGCATTACCAAGGAATTTTTAGCTCATTCTAAGGTAGTCTTCTCCATGCTTTTTTCCCACTTCCTTTTGCACAGATATTATTTGTAGACATTAGGCACAAAGTAAGTAATAAATTTGACAATTATAGTAATAATGTTACCTCCAAAATTATTAGAAGACAGATAATTTGATGAATATTTGCCTTTTAGGCAAGAGTAAATGTAAACTAGTTTGCTTTTATGCTTTTCTGTTTTTTCATTAATTTCTGAAATTTCCAAATTTGTTGAACAGTCGCTTTTGAGAGGAAAATAGACCAAAATCTTATTTTTACATTCCAGGCTTTCTTCTCCAACAATATTTGTTGTTCCTTTTGAATGTACCATGTACACTGGATGTACCAGATATTTGAAACAAATGTATTGTTCACATTTAGAGGGAAATAAAGAGAAGTTCTAAAATATGAAGTTAGAGAGCAGATATTATGAGAAATAGGAAAATCTCAATAGGGTGATGATCTGGACCCTAAATTAGAAAGCAATATGCTACCTTTTGGCTTATTAAGGAATCTAGACATGATTTATATAGTACAAGACATCAGCAATGTCACACCAAGGAGAGGGAAGAAGGGGATCTTTTATTACTAATTGGAAACTTTATTTTCAACTAATTCTTAGATTATTTATAATTACATATGAAACAATGTGTTTCCACACGCTTCATCGAACTGCTAAGGAATTGGAATGGCAAACTCTCTTTGGAAATGTGGAATGCAAATAAAGTCACCATATATAAAGACCACATAACGGTGGTGTGCAGTTGTGAGAAATGATCAACAGTGGACAAGATTGCTAGTAAATCTCTTGCAAAATCCTATTATAAAATGGAATCACAAAGAGATGGCATCTCTTCCCTTTCTCCCTGACTTCTTATCCTCAATCTCTTCCGACTTCTTAAATACACTTCTCATGCATACATTTTAGAAGCACCAGTTTTATATCAGTTTTAAAAGCACCAGATTGTATAAATGGGACACTTCCATTTTAATACATTGTAGAAACATACAGGGTTGTGGCTTTGATATTTTTATTGCTCGGATAGTAATGCTATTCTTTAAATAGCAATAACAAAGTTCTGTTTTCCGTAGTGTTTTTTTCACTCTAATTTTACCATACCATCGTGTAGGTGAACTTGCTGTGGAAAAGATCTGAATGAACCATCATGCTTTGACCCAAAGAAAAAAATTATGACTTCATGTTTCATCCTAACATTGACCTTACCTTGGGTAATCGTTTGTTATATCATAGTAGGAAAACTAGGTGTTCTCATGCTTTTTTAAAATAATTACCTCTGTATTTCAATAAGGATTTGTTTCTTTCCTAGGGCCGGTGCATAAACTTCTCTCGAGTTCCCTCTCAGTAAAAGGAAAGCAGGAAGACCAAGAGGTATGAAGATGGTACATCTTCACGATGCAGATTTCCAACCAAAAGAAAACAAAGTGCATTTCAGAAGTTTTTGGAAGAGCAGCTTTATTCCTCTCAGTCAGGAAATGTTTTCTCTGCCTTCTGCTTTGCTTGCATCAAACATTTTCAAACCCTTGTTCTGCCATCTACATGGGAATTGATGAAACTCAATGGTAACACATGATTCAGGACATTAAAAATAAAAAGGAGCTTTAATGTACATGCTGTGGTTTATACAAGAAAGTTTTTTTGAATGTGTAAAAGAGGAAGAAACAAAAGCGTGAAGATGATATCAAAATAGGGAGCACAAAACAATTGGCCCTGGTGAATCTTTAATGGAGAAAGGAGCATTTTACATGGAAACATGGCACTTGTGTGTTTACATGGCAAGATTCTTAGCCAAAGGCAGAGTATGAAATCTCCCACCAGGCTAAGCAAATAAAGGAGTCTACTGCCTTATAGCTGTGTCAGATCACAAAATCCTTCCAAGTCCACTACCACGATGTGCCTTCCGGGAAGCTTCTGACTGGAAAATCTTGTCATTCTAACACTGAAAAGTGCACACGTATGACAAAATGTAGACAGGATGCCTCAAGGTATCAGTAGCAAGCAAGATTTTGCCCTTTAGTTTTTGAAGGCACCTTTCTTTCATTATGCACTTGGGAAAAGAAGAAAATTAATAGAGCATTATTCCACAGGAAGACGGCCTCTAACTAGAGATCTTCAGTGGAGCTTAATGGACTCATGATTTGAGAACTTGTCCCTGGGATTGGTAGATTTACCCCTCTTTCTATGTTTAGGGCTTAGTAGTACATATAGCAGTAATATCTGTAAACACACCTAGGAGTTTGTTTTGCTTTTAATTTAAAGGAAGCAGTAACCACAAAGCTTCCGCTCAGGGTATTTTCTTCCTCCAAGTCTCCAAGGGCTCTTCAGCGTCACAAGCCAGCAACTCTCTTTGCATGAAAATTTCAAAATTTAATTAATATAATTAAAGGCAACAGCAAGCAGCAGCCTGTGAAGATTTTGCTCATCCTTTTTATGCCTTTTGACATTGAATGACCTATTACTGTATGCGCATTACTTGGATTTTGAGGGGCACTCTACCTTGGTTGTGATTCAGTAGAGAGAAAAAAAAGGCCTCCTCTCATCAAAGTTATATATTAAATTTCAGGAGGGTCTACCACCACAAAACATCGAAAATGTATGTATTATAATTTTTTTAGAAAAACCACCGTGTCACGTCAACGATGCCAAATTATGTTAGCGTGAGCGGAAACACTGTGGGGGAGGAAGAAGGCAGCAGCTGATGAAAAAAGCTCAAATGATCTAGTCACTTTCGATACTGTACTTCAGATGCGAAATGGATATTCGACTGGAAACCTGACAAAGCGCGCCTGCTTTGATGTGAACTGGTATAGACAATGACCAGTGGCTGGGTCAGTGGGATGTCTCTCTGCGAGCACAAAGGCTTATCAAATGACACTAAAAATAAGTTCAACAACCATCACATTGGAAGGGAGAAGGCGAACATTTCATGTTTGGCGGGCATGTGAGTGCACAAGATGGAAACAGTGATTCGGAGCATCCCAGTATAATTACCCCCATTGCGCGCTTAATGGAAATTTCAAAGGATGGGAGTGATTCTGATGGTTGGTGTCCAGATTTGTTGCACTGCTCCAATAAGCCTTGCTCACACACACAAATTTTTATACATAGATATATGTATACATATATATCCTCTAGCTTGAATCTTTTGCTCAAGTTTATTTATGTCACTGGCTGGCTGGATCCAAAGTCATGTGTCTACATATTCATAAATAAAATTTTACCCGTGCCTCGGCTACCATTTTTCTTTAAGCCCACATGAACTCAAGCCTTGTTTGGTTGAATATTTAATTGCCTTGATTAGTTTCAGGGACAGAATTGTATCCAGTTCCAAAATGTCCATTATGTTCACAAATGGTAGTGTTGGTACTAATTATCCATGTTTGCAAGTGTGACTTGGAAACCAGATATACACCCATTGAGTTCTTGTAGGCCATCGTTCTACATTTGCATCTGGGGCAGGGCCTACTACAATTTTCTTAAATTGGCACCTCATTTCTAACCAGTGCACACCCCGAATTTAAGAGCCTCAAGCGTACTACAGAAGCTAAGGCTGCTTCTTTGGTAGTTCCTTTGAATTTGTCTAGTATCATGGCAATTGTATGATACTTTTATTTTGTACATGAGCAGTGTAAGTAGACCTTTGCCCTTAAATGGCAAAATAGCTTTCAGTAGATTGTAATGAAAATGGATTTCCAGTTCTAATACCACTATGAAGAACTCTCAGTGAAGAGGGACAGGCAATGGTCTATGTAGAGACTAAAAAAGTATCATTCATAAAGTTCAAAGACAGATGGAATTTTATTGCACTTAAATGTATGAACAAGATCTAGGTTATGATTTTCTCTGATTATGCTAACTAGCAAATTGAGAAGAATTTGCTTTAAAGAGTACTGTATTCTCACCAAAGGACTAAATTGAACACCCCTACACTTTTCAACCAGGAAAATGAAAGGTTAAAATAAAGCCATTTCTATAAGTTTAGTAACATTTTATATTTTATATAGAGAAACAGTTCCTGTTTAATTTTTTGGACATAATGTCAGTCAAGATCTACTTTCTGTGAGTAAATTAGTTAAGTCTTTATCCATAATCCATTTGTGTTGCATAAGGTTGCAAAAACAATTAAGTGGGAAATGACTCCTAACTTATGTGTCTACTCTGCCTGGAAAGAAAGTTTTGAAGGCATCTATATATATTTCATAACAATGTCTGTTCTTTATGGATTTGATCCATAAATATTTATCTATCTGAAAACTTTGATACTTGGAATGTTTTCCTTAAAGCATTTGGTGCTCCAAGAAAAAACATTTGGTGCTAAGAGTTGCAGCACTGATGCCTTTCCCCAAGTTAATTCTATTTTAAATTTTTATATTTCCTTCCCAATGAGATGCAGAGTAAAATTTGAGACCCTCCATTAAGTAGGGAGCAGCATCTGTCATCCATGGATAATTACTCTTTTGGCAAAAATATATAAGGTTTAAACCTCCTACATTTTAAATTGTTAGAAAAAAAATGATTTGCTTATATTTTTCCTGAATTTTATTCTAACCACTTTAAATCATAAGTTATTCAGTATTTGTTTTTCTAATAAATCCTTACTGGATACAAGATCTGGGTGTCTCTGTGAACTTAACTTTATTATATAAATATCACTGACCATTGTTTACTGCTCAGAGGCAATTTATTAGGTTATTTTAAAAATTAAAACAGCCTATATTATGGCCAAGAAGGTGTCTAAAATATTTTTTTGATTGATCTGCTTACATATATTGTTTTTCAATCTTAAGAGGGCAAAATATAAACGGGTAACATTTATGAATATTGTAAACATTGTAACTTCCTCTTCTATCACAAAGCCTTGTGGTTACTAGATTTTGTACAGTATCACACTTTAGGAAGTTCATTAGTATTTTATTGCTACTGGAAAATTTCGGTGGGTATATGTGCACAGGAGAGAAATATATACATTATTTTAATATGAAAGGAAATACATATTCTAGAAGCAGAAAATAACTCTGGTACATCTGTTGTATGTTTAAGGGAAGAAACAAGCAGGTGAGGCTGAAGAATGTTGTCTATCTGCAGGTGATGAAGTGGGTGCAGCCATGTACTCTAGTCTCAGAGTTAAATTAATATTTCACTTAGTGAATTTCTATGGCTTATTTCTGAGAACACTTCAATTTGGGTATATTTCTACACTTATTTGTGTCTAATTTGATAAAAGAAAGAAAAACTTGTTTTCTTTCTCATAATGTAGCAATCCCTGTGCTGGATCTTTTATGCACTTTAATTTTGGGCTCTTCTGCCAAAAGAAAATGCTGATAAGTACACCATGCAAATTTATATTAAAATGTGCTTGTTCAGATTGCTTTGCAGGAACTATATTAAGGTAAAGTGTGTGTGTGTGTGTGTGTGTGTGTGTGTGTGTGTGAGAGTGTGAGAAAGAGAAAGAGAGAGACATGGAGAGATTGAGAGAGACATGGAGATTGACTCAGAGTAACATGCTACTAATTCTCTTGGCTGAAGAATCAGATGATGGAGGGACTAGACCTAGACCTAGCCACAGCTAGCTTGATTATTAAAAGAAACACCAGGAAATTAAAAGTAGCTTGTACTCTATTTGCTTAGGTACTTGAGTAACTGGAAAAATAAACTGCCTTTCCACTCCTACTCTTTGTAGTGAACTACAGAGCATGACAGCCTTTGTCTAAGAATGTAACTCGACGAGGAAGGGTCTTGCAAGTCATACATTCAAAGCTTCAGCTGAGTTCCTCCAGGGAAGTGAATCTCAGATCTGAGTTTTGCCACAGAGGCTGGACAAAACTGAATTTCTCTGCATAAAACAAATCTTGGAGGGATTCTCCACTCACCCCACCCACCCGAAATTGAAGGGAAATAAAATGGAGAAAAAAGACCAGAGAGAGGAGGGCTGAGCAACATTATAGAAGGTAAGAGCATCAATTTAGAAAATGACAGAGGAAGTTCTGTGTCTTTAAGAATGGAGATGCCTGCTATTCAATTTTAAATGGCATTGCATTCCTGCAAAGTACACCCTTCCATCTCACAACTTCAGTTGTCTGCTAACTCACATTTTCTGTCACTTAAGGAAGTTGGCTGAATTCAAAAAGAGCAAGATGATCCCTCAAATTAATATAAAAAATAAGCCTCTGAAAATTTGCAGATATTGAAGATTGGTTGTTCCAAAACTGATGAATGGATTCGAGGTAATAGTATATAGATCTTAAAGAGCAAGCTTTCCTCATCTGTTCACTGTTTTTTTCACAGAATAAAAAAATATTTTGAAAGAAAGGAGAGTGATTTTAACATCAATAAAACTAACATCTACTTCAAGTATTGTTCAAGTAGTAACCTTGAATGAGACATCAATAAAACTGATAAACTCTAAAATGTTAGAAATAAAAGGAATCAGATTCTCTAGCTAGATTTCCCCTCAAATACAACATCATGTACCAATAGGTCTTGAGTTTTTAGGAAAAATTATGAAATTCTATACATTATCTAGGAATTGTGTTCATGTTGCTCATATTTTTTGTTACTTTTTGTATCTATGTCCATACACGCACACACACACAATCCTTTCTAGGCAAAAATGCTAAAAGTGACTCACAATATGAACTTTTATGTGCTTCACAATCCTAAAGATATCCTTGATTATTCATGTGACACAATATGACATCTGAAAATGATTTCTCAGCATGTTTATAGATAACCAGGCAAATTACCTGAAAATATTAATAACTTGCACTTATATATCATTTTATAATTTTCCAAAGTACTTCAACACGTGTTATTCATTGTTTTTATTTAATAAACATGCTATATATTCAGCTCTAATTTGGCCAAAACCTAGGCAAATTTAAGTGTGAAACTGAGGTGTAAGGGAATGGATGGAAGACAGAAGAGATGGCCTTCTCAGGATGCTCAGTAAAAAGAAAGTCTTACAGCATGAATCCTGAGTGGCCCATTGGAAAATAAACCCTGATCACATAAAATGAGATTTAATGCTAAATGAGGCCTGTTTCATATGGGCAACCCTAGATAAACTCTGTACCACCGAGAGTATCTCATTTTGCTGCCACACTACTTCCCGTGTATGTTTAACGGCCTTCTTGAGGGAACAGAATACTTTTAAATCATTCTATTTGTTGCAAAACACTACTTTAGTCTAATCACAGATAAGTTAAGCCACATAAAAATGTAATATCCTCTAAGTGTAAACAAAACAAAACAAAATAACAAAAATGATGAGGTTGATTGAGATGTTTCCTAGGGAAAAAAAAGGAGGTTTCTGTAGGAAATTGTTTTCGGGGCCAGCTGAAGGACATTATGATAGAGATCATTGCTTTAACATAATTTCAGAGGCAGTTAATGTTGAACAAGAAGGGAAAGAAAACCCAAGATAGTGAAAGGATAATTAATTCAGTCTTAGTTTTAATTTCCAAGGATAAAGTGACCCTTAACAGTGGACAACTGAACGACTAGGTTTATATTTTGCTTTCCTACTTTGTGATAATGAAACTGTTCCAGGTGTTTATTCTATTTTGACATCTGTGTTTCCTCCCCATTTTACCCACTGACCTACACAAAGCAGGTGAAGAACGGTACTATTTAGGGTAAAGGCGGGCCCCGCAAACCTTCAACCACACCCAGCACCCAGATTTTCTGAAAGCCCCTGGAGAACAGCAGAAATGACATGTCTGGGGTGGAGTCCTGGGGGTGGAGGAGGTTAGTTGTGCTCAGTAGTCAGAAATGTAAAGACTCCCCCCTCCCAAACCCTTGCCAGATGAGTGCAAACCATGCCTAAGCTTAGAGAGTTTGTTCTGTTGCCAAGAGAAAGGAGCCAAGAACCGACCAAGAAAGTCAGAACTCCTGCAGCAGTTGTACCAGGGATGAAAAACAATGGTAAGAACAAAGCCAGAGAAAGGAAATTGCACATTCATTAGCTTAATTAATGAAGATTGGCAGGTGCCTACCTTGTGCGGTTTTCTGTACTGGGCAATAGGATACTGCAGCAGGAAGGACAAGTTGGTCTCAGCAATCTTACTGGCAAGTGGAGCCAGACCCTGAACAAGAAGATGCGAGACCAGGAGTCGCGTAAAGGAGAAACACAAAGTGCTATAAGAGCTTGTAATGGGAAGGGACTAACCTAGGCTGAATCATTAGGGAAAGCAGTGAAGTTTTTGCTGAGACTGGGAGGATGAGTAGTGTTTCCTCCCTTCCTCCCTCCCTCCCTCCCTCCCTCCCTTCCTTCCTTCCTTCCTTCCTTCCTTCCTTCCTTCCTTCCTTCCTCCTTCAGTCCTAATCACTTAGCAACATAAGTAGAACATAAAATGGCAGAGTTTCTGGCACATAATAGGCCCTCAGTGATTATTTGTTAATGAGTTAAAAAATGATTATTCGGACTTCTAGCTCCTCCAAGACTGAGTAATCCCATTTCTCCCATGTCCTCCTTATTACAACTAAAAATCCCTGTACCTAACAAATGGCAAAAAACATAGGAAGTCTCTGCAAAGTGGAAAGGAGAAGGCAGACTGCTTAGAACTTGAGGAAAAACCTGCAGGTGAGTCTCCTGGCTGCCTGTATTGCCTTACCCCAAAGAGGGTACTTCAGGGAGAGACCCACCGGTCATGGGGGACTGACACCCCAATTGAGGCTGATCTTTCTCTCTCTCTTCTCTAAGAGTTGTTCCATCCAGTGCTTGACTGCATTGTATTTTCCTTGGCATCTCCAATACCAAAATGCAATGGGCAGAAAGAAGTGTTTATAGAGTCCTCCTGTGGGACTGGTAACAGGTACTCTGCTCCACAGCTATTTTCAACTTTTTTACTGTGGTAAAATACACGTAAGATAAAATTTACCACCTTAAGCATTTTTAAGTGTATTATTCACTGGTGTTAAATACATTCATAGTGTTGTGCTGCCATCACCACCATCCATCTCCTAAATCACACAATTAAGCATTTTTGGACTTGCTGCAATATTCAAGCGGTTTGGCTACTTTCGTCATTTTTACAAATTGACTGATGTGCCATTTCCTTCTTTTCTTCTGATTGTAGCATAAGCTTTAAGCTTTCCTCTGCAAAAAAGTATAATTAACATATTTGGATGTGTGTGCGTGAGCATTCTTTTGAACTACTTCAACTTGTTCATTCAGGTTCAACATTAAAAGTCCTCAAGGCCACAGTTACAATGAGATTCCCATTTTGGAGGCTACATTAGTATAGTAATGCATTTCATGCTGGTGTTCCATAATTTGCCTAATCAAATAAAATGAGATCAAGCATTACATTGGAAGGGTCCGAACTCCCCATTCATACAGTTATATTTAGCTAGTTACATAAGAAATTACTTTTTTCCTAAGGTTTTGTTTGCATTTTTTTAAGCTAGTTAGAAGTCAGAATTTAATCAGTATACTTTATTCCTCTCCTAAAATCTAGTGAGACGATTTCCCCTACTGAGTAATGCCAAAATATATGAGAACAAGGTATGCGGCTTAATTAATCAATGTATAGATATTTACTGATTACTGGCTACACACCAGGCACTTTGTTGGCCTCTCATTCACAGCAGTGAAAAAGGCAGAGACATGACCCTCACCTTTCATGAAGCTTCTTATCTCCAATTTTAATAGTTTTCTATTGCTGCTGTAACAAATTATCATAACTCTCTTGTCTTAAAGCAACACAAATTTATTCTCTTAATGTTTTGGGGAGTCAGAGGTCTGACTGCATTCCTTATGGAGGCTAGAGAATCTGTTTCTTTGAGGTTATAGGACTGAAGTGTCTGTTTATTGCTGGCTGTCAGCTGACTGGCATTCCCAGTTACTACGGGCGCCCATCCTTGGCTCGTGGCTCCTTTCCTCCATCTTCAAAGCTAGCAATGGCAAGTCAGATTTTTCTCACTTTGCATCTCTTAACCTACTTTTTGCCTTTCTCTTCCACTTTTTTTAAAAAATTATTTATTTATTTATTTTTGTCTGCGTTGGGGCTTCGTTACTGCGCACGTGTTTTCTCTAGTTGCGGAGGGCTGGGGGCTACTCCTCGTTTCCGTGCACGGGCTTCTCATTGCGGTGGCTTCTCTTGCTGCGAAACACGGGCTCTAGGTGCATGGGCTTCACTAGTTGTGGCATGTGGGATCAGTAGTTGTGGCACAGGGGCTTAGTTGCTCCGTGGCATGTAGGATGTTCCCAGACCAGGGATCAAACCCGTGTCCCCTGCATTGGCAGGCGGATTCATAACCACTGCGCCACCAGGGAAGCCCTTCTCTTCCATTTTCAATGAGTGATTAGGCTGGGCCACCTAGATAATCCAAAATAATCTCATTTCAAGGGCCTAAACCTTAAATAATATCTGCAAAAATTTTTTGACAAATAAGGCACCATATTCACAGGTCCCAGATATCTGTGGGTGAGGAGAGCATTATTCTGCCTCCCTCAGTAATGTGGAGAATGAATTTAAGAATTAGGCCTGTGAAAATATCTTCTTGAAATAATTTTATTTCGACTAACAGTTTAAATTCATATCATATGCTTTGAGAATGGAACTAAATTAAAAATTACACTAATTCTCATAATGCCATTTAAAAATTTGTTAGTTTTAATTTCAGGCAAATCCAATTTATTGAAATCCATGTGGAAAAATTCTGTTTTTCCTCATCCCAACTGAGATCTCTTTTCTAACAATTTTGAATATTTATTTATTTTGGTTGCACTGGGTCTTAATTGTGGCATGTGGGACCTTAGTTGCAGCATGTTTAGTTGGGGCATGCAGGATCTTTAGCTGCAGCACGTGGACTCTTAGTTATGGCATGCGGGCTTCTTAGTTGTGGCATGCATGTGGGATCTAGTTCCCCCACCAAGGATCAAACCTGGGCCCCCTGCATTGGGAGTGTGGAGTCTTACCCACTGAACCACCAGGGAAGTCCCATCTTTTCTAAAAATTTTGAAAAGCTCAACATTCTCAGATTCTTTGTCTATAGTCAACTGGCCACACCTACCATACAAATTCCTAGTTCTAAATTATAGCTTTCAATTTTCCCATTGCAAGTCTAAAGGACACTGCTGGAGGATATATATATATATATATATATATATATATATATATATATATACACATACCTATGCACAAGTTTCCAGTATCATATATAGCTCTACTGCAATTGAGAATAAATAACTCTTCAAGAAGGCAATTTTGATATCTGACATAAAATCCTTAACATGAGCACTCTCTAGACTCAAATAGGTTTGCTTTATGTTTCCTAAAAAAAAAAAACCAGTCAGAGGTATGAACAAATATATAGCCATATGATTGAATACCATAGAACTACCAATAATAATAAAATATTGGAACCTGACTAAATAACAATAATAGGGTATTGGTAAAATAAATTCTGGTACATATGATATATTGAAGAATACTTGATCAAATGGGAAATGTACATGCCAACAAATATATATATATATATATATATATATATATATATACTTGTTGAAAAACACTAGGTTATAAAATGTAGGTACACTATGATTTTCATCATAAAAACAGTTAAAATCACAAAATAGAAATAAATGCAGATAAAAACTTAGAAATATAAAATTTAGATATTGAAATAGATGTACACAAAAAGGTTGAGTTCAACATGCAAATTCTTGGGTCCCGCTCCTGACCTGAAACAGAAATAGAAATTCTGAAGGTGGGACCCAGCAATCTGTATTTTAACAAGCCCTCCCAGAGATTTTGGATATATGCAGAATTTGAGAATCAGTACCTTGTTTTGGGTGGTAGTTACACAGGTGCAATAAATTATCAATAAAACTAATGTTTAGAAACTTTTATTTTATTAACTTATACTCATTTTTTTAAAAAAAAGCCAAAAGATTCACTGTCACCCCCCCAAATACAATGACTTAAATTTGGGCATGAAAATAAAAATAACAAAAATAAAACCCACCAATCAATATAAATGCCACAAGAACATAAAAATTACAAAAGAATATATAAAGTTTTGTAAGGAAATCACAAGTGATAACAGAAGAGTAGATTTCCAGGAAGCACCTGAAGTTAAAATAATGTGATGCTCTATGACTGGTTTAAATACTCAAACTTGAAGAAAAGTTAAATGGTTAAATATTTTGGAAATATTTATTGGTTAGTCTGTGATATGAGGTTAATATATAAAAGAAAAAAATGCAAGTCAGTTTTAATTAATTGGACAGAATTCTGTATAATATTTAATGCTGTTGAGAGAATGAGATATCAAAGACCTCTTAAAACAGAGGTTTCTTCAATATCCTGCTCAAGGTTTTAGCTTTAAAGCCAGGATTAGTTGTATGGAACAAGGACCATCTTTATATTCAGATAATCTAACTAGTCAATTACTAGACAAGTGCTAACAGCTGTACTGCATTATAGACAAAATATGAACTCTAATGTAATCCATCATACTTAATATATATTTGTACAAGTCCCTGAATGCCTATTTGCAGGATAAATTGTAGTAGTCCTGAATGTATTGAAACATTTAAGGAACAGTGTTGTTAAAGTGGAGGTCAGTGTCATACCATTCTAGGAGGAAATTTTAAAATCCTTTGAAATCTTTATGGGCAATGTTTTTTGGGTTTTTTTTTTTTTTTTGCGGTGCGCAGGCCTCTCACTGCTGTGGCCTCTCCCGCCACGGAGCACAGGCTCCGGACGCGCAGGCTCAGTGGCCATGGCTCACGGGCCTAGCCGCTGTGCGGCATGTGGGCTCTCCCCAGACCGGGGCACGAACCCGTGCTGAATCGGCAGGCGGACTCTCAACCACTGCGCCACCAGGGAAGCCCTATGGGCAATGTTTTAAAAATTCAAATACTTGGTAAATTTTTATACATCTCCCTGTATCACTATCATTCTGATTTTTTTTCTTAATGGTAAATTTAATCCACAGGTGGGAAAAACTCACTTTTGAACGGGGTAAAAAAAACAATGGAAACCAATGGATTTTCACAAAACTCATTTATTCTAAATATAGGGTAGCATAAAGAAAATAAGAATCCAACATTATTTGGAGTGGTTCTCTAAACTAAACAGTTGTAGAAACAGGGAAATTTATGGAGACATATTTCCTGGTATAAAAGCAAGGTATGGAATAGAGTTTTTGATATTAACTGTGGGCAGTGACTTAGGAAATATCCACTAGGATGTACCACTGTCATCTCACAGTCAGCAACAACAAAAACAATTAATAATCTCTCATCTTGACGCCTACATAGCTTGGCATTTCCTACATCCATCAATTCATCAATCAATCATGACATCTAGAAATCATAATCAATTTCCTCCTCTCTTTATTCTCCTATTTCTTACTAGTACTAGTTTTTCCTTTCTCGTCTTTGCTACTCCTAGTCCTGCCAATTAAATCTTAGGCAGTACTGTTCAACAGAACTCTCTGTGATAATGAAAAACGTCTATGAATCTGCACTGTCCAATATGGTAGCCACTAGCCACGTGTGGCTAGTGAGCACTTGAAAGATAGCTAGAAAGAGTGAGAAAATAAATTTTCAATTTTATTTATTTTAATTTAATGTAAATCTAATTCATCTACATGCTATGACTAGTGTCTACTGTATTGGATAAAACAGATTGAAGGCTTCATAAACTCACCTCATCCATACACACATTTAGTCATTTAGAAATACCTTTTAGGGAAAACCTCCTGTGTACCCAGGCATAATGAAAATTCAAATTCCCAAAGGGTCTAATGGCAAAGAAAAGAAAATGATAGAGGTATGTGCACCGGGTGCTGTGAGAGAATGGACAAATGCCAGCTAGGTGCTGAGAAAAGGCTTCTTGAGGAAGGTGGTGCTTGAAATGAGATTTAATGGGTAACGAGTACAGAGGAAAGAAGAGTAGATAGGCATGTAAAATGTTAATGAGGTAAAAGAGA
Source organism: Aethalodelphis obliquidens (assembly GCF_003676395.1). Classification (NCBI taxonomy): domain Eukaryota; kingdom Metazoa; phylum Chordata; class Mammalia; order Artiodactyla; family Delphinidae; genus Aethalodelphis; species Aethalodelphis obliquidens. The sequence continues at coordinate 7,643,465 of NW_020838003.1, read as the reverse complement.
GTATGGTCCATTTGGGGGGAAATTATAGAAGTTCAGAGTCGATGAAACCTGAAGTAAGGAAAATGTCATGAGATGAGATTAGAAAGTTAATCAAAGGCCCAAATGTCATGTCTAACCTTTTTTTTTTTCTATTTTAAGGTTCTTAGAACATATTTATTATGTAATGGACTAATTGAGGTTATTTTGCTTTTTATTTGTTTATTTTTAAGCAAAAGAGAGATATTATTAGATATGCATGTTAAAAAGGTTATAAAATGCAAGACGGAGAATGGACTGGAGGGTGCAAAATTTGTAGGGATGTCAGCTGGGAGATTGTTGCCATGATCTTAGCCTGTAATGGCAGTAGACAGAGAAAGTAAAATGTACTGGAAAAAATACATTGTAGATTTAGAATCAACAAAATTTGGTGATTGATTACCTGTATGATGCAAAGATAGGGAATCAAGACATCCTATACTCTGACTCTGGCAAAGTTGGCTCACAAGAGACTGGTGATGTCATTCATTAATGTAGGAAGCTTTGACCTGGGCTAAAAGTCATTTCTAAGATACCTCACATTGTTGGCAGAAGACCTCAGTTCTTTGACAGAGGAAGCTCTTGTTAGAGCTCCTTGAGTGTCTCCATGGCATAGAAGGTTTTTCTTTTTTTTTTAACATCTTTATTGGAGGATAATTGCTTTACAATAGTGTGTTAGTTTCTGCTTTATAACAAAGTGAGTTATACATATACACATGTTCCCATATCTCTTCCCTCTTGCGTCTCCCTCCCTCCCCCCCTCCCTAGCAATGAGAGAGAGAGAGAGAGAGAGAGAGAGAGAGAGAGAGAGAATGCTTTCTATGACCCAGTCTTGGAAGTTGTACACTATCACTTCCACCATATCCTACTTGTTAGAAGGGAGCCACTAAGTCCAGCTCATGCTCAATATGAGGGTATTTGGCTACACCTTTAGAAGGAAGGATGTCAAAGAATTTGTGGACATATTTTAAAACTACCTACACTACTATAAGGGGAAATATGAGCTTATCTATTATAATAGTTAACTTTGCTCTAAATAGGGAAACAATGAGTTTAGTTCTGGTCTCACAAGTTTACCTTTGTGAAATATATACATGACAATTTTCAGTAGAGTTTCAGATGTATGGTTTTATATCTGAGGAGAGAGATTGATTGAAGCCATGGGAATGGATGAAAATAACTCAAAGAAAGTTTGGAGAGTATAAACAGAAGAGGGCCAAAGACAGAACCTCTTCTAGAGAATCTTTTGTAGGGAATACCTACAGTAGGAAGATACTGATGGAAGTGGAGCCCAAAAATGATTCTAAAAACTAACAGTCAAACTGTGTGAGGAGAATGAAGAAAGAGTGATAGTATTTTGAAAAGGAAGGATTGGCTATGATGCACATCATTTTAGGTTATATGCTACTCTGGGAGACGAAGATTCAGGGAAAGGATGGTGATTTTTAGTTATCTCTTATATTTTATTTATTTTTTCAATAAGACAGAGTTCAAGAAGACATGGCAAAATGTCTACATCTGTTTAATTTGAATGGTAAGCAATGAATGTCTCATATTGTTATATGTACTTTTACATTTGAAACACTTGTATATTTGAAATACTTATATTAATAAAATTCAAAAGAACTGATTAAATTTGCCAAATCCTGCAGAAAGTCAAGAAGGGCAAGCACTGGAAAATGCCCATTGGATTTAGTAATAAAGTGGTTAATAGGATTTAGTAATAACGTAGTTAATAGGGTCCTTGATAAAAATAATTTCAGTGAACTAGTGGTGGTAGAAGCCAGATTCCAGTGGGATAAGAAGTTAATATAGAGAGGTTGGCTCAAAAGGTCAGAAATACATCTTTGCAGGATCAAAATTATAGAAGTTATTATACTTTTGTTACTGCTCCCTTTTAAAGCAAGGTAACAAATTTATGTAGAGACTAAGGGGAAAAAGCAAAGAGGGAAGACTTGTAACACCAGACCAAAACCCCTAAAGAGCAGAACAAGATCCAGAATGCAGACAGGAGCCTTGCCATAAAAGGACGTGGGTCTTTCTCTTTTTTGTGTGTGGTGGGGAAAAGAAAAGTGAGTGGGTAAAAATAGTGGTTCCTGTCACAGTAGGAAAGTGAGGGAGCCACTGAGACAGAGACAGATGAGAATGGATAGCTTGATGAGAGTGATGAAAGTCTGGTAACTGTTTCAGGAATCAGAAACTGACTTGTCACCAAACTGTTCCTAGTGCCTGGGAGTAACTGCGTGAGTTACACAGGCTGGTTTCTCAGAAGCAGATGGTGAGATGGAGCTTGGGATGTGAATGTTTATTGAGGATCACTACCTATGAAGGACTGGAAATCATCGCATGATTTTTTGCAGGCCGCTGGGTGAATAAGCTGTGGATCATTCATATAGTGAAAATACGTGTATCGATATAAATCAATTGCAAGAATTTAACATTGAGTGAAAGAAAAAAGCAGCCAAATTTATCTACGATACGATAAAATTTTTCAATTTAAAAAACAGAACAATAATGTATTTTATGTTGTGGATAAATATAGAGAGTAAAAGTATGAGAACATTCCTGGGAATTATGCAAATTAACTTGGTTACCTCTGGTAGCTGATGAAATGTGAAGGAATGGGAGGCTCTGTGAGGCAAATAAGTTAAGCCTTGTGCTTGACACATAGTAAACACTATAGGTGCTAGCTAATATCATAATAAAACATGTTAACATATGTTTATTCTTACTGGTGTACATGCAGGCGTCTGTTATATTGCCTCTTTGTTTGTTGTATGTTTGAAAACTGCCATACTAAATGATGAAAAAACCCCAGCACCATCAGGGACCCTTTCCTAATTATACAAGGCCAATAATACTAATTTCCAACATAACACGTGACTTCAATCTCAACTATCTGAGGGTCAAACCTCTTTGAATTGGTGAACGAGTGAAAAAGTCAAGTCAGACATATTCTTTGGCTGGACACACACATGCACACGCATATTCACACACACGAGCATCCTCTTGGTGTAACGTAAACACCAATAACCTCATTTAAAGGCTAAGGCCAAGTGCATTTGTCTTTTCTCTTTACCTGATGAATTCTTCAAGGGCAGGACAGTGTCCCTTGATGCTCAGCCAGCCCTCCCTGGCGTATTGTGAGTACTCAATAAATAATAATTAATTCAGTAATAATTAATCCATTAATAAACAAGCATGCATTTACTCAATAAATAATAATTAATGACAGAATGACTGAAAAGAATGGCAAAACTTGAATAAAATGTTATAAATGAACTAAAACTGTTTAAATCTAACTAAATGTAATTTTTGCGGAAGATGTACTTAGAACTTGAGTCCTATGAATTTGATATAGATATTTATGTCTTAGATTTTAGGACACTCTTGTTCTTTTAGTTCATAGTGCCATCAATGTCTCAGCTGTATTCACATCATTTATATAAACCCATATTATGCATGTGTGCATATATATATATGTATATATACATATCCCTACATATATACACATATATTTATATATTTGTACATGCATAAACACATTTTTTTCCATCTCAGTCTATATACAACAGACCCTTGGCAAATCTGTGAAGCATTGCATTTAATCTTTGTGGGTGTGTATACAGGAATAAGCCACTCCATCTTGTAACCCTGCTGACCCTGTGATGGCCTCCTTGTGCCCCAGATCTTCTATGCCCTATGTCCTCAACTATCATAGGTGTTAGCTAATATTATTACTGTCAGATTACTATTTAGTTAATCTCATAAACTAATTTGTCATGAGGCATTAGTAGCTCAATGTATTACTTTCTTTCCTTAATAAGGACTGTTGATACTTTCCTCTGAAAAAGTGGTTGCATGAATTCCAGAAATACCTCTGTTGGAATTACAATTAAACAGGGATTCTTTTGATGCTACTCAAATTATGGCATATTTACATACTCTTGCTACTGAGTTCAGATGGCAAGTGAAATATAAATTCACCATGTCATCTGTTTTCAGACATCTAGCTTTTTCATCGAATAGATAAAACTATTGGAAATATTGATTTTGCATTATTTTACGTTACTTTTAGGTTGTACAGACACAGTCTTATTAAAAGTTAAAACAAATTTCAAGAGACCATTTGGTAAACAGAGCAGCACTTGAAAAATCATGGGATATGTTGTAAATCAAGCTAAGTTGATATGACCACAATCATCTACCAGATTTCCAGTTTTTTTTTTTTTTTTTTTTTTTTGCGGTACGCGGGCCTCTCACTGTTGTGGCCTCTCCCGTTGTGGAGCACAGGCTCCGGACGCGCAGGCTCAGTGGCCATGGCTCACGGGCCCAGCCGCTCCGCAGGATGTGGGATCTTCCCGAACCGGGGCACGAACCCGTGTCCCCTGCATTGGCAGGCAGACTCTCAACCACTGCGCCACCAGGGATGGATATTTTATCTAAGACTCATTCATTTACTCCTTTCCCCTCAATAACTGCAACTGAAATGAATACTGTTCATCTCATTCAGGATCCACTATGTGCCTCTTAGAAAAACAAATAAATGTCTGTCCTTCCTGAGTTCATTCCATAAAGTAACTACCAAGAGTGAGTACCACATTCGAAGAAACATGTAATTCAGACAAGGCTTTTACTGATGAGAACAATTATGCTAAAGCCTGAAACCTTTTTTAAAAGAGGATAAAGTAAGAATTAGATGTAATAGAAGGAATGAGACCTTTAGATGACAATGGGGTGATAATACGAACTTGATGCTGTGCTTATGAGTTATTATGTTATTTTAGTCTAATGGCCCCAAAGGTCCTTTAAAAATCATCTAGGTGAATGGATATATATCATGCGGAGACAATAGCGTACACGGTTGTTTCCATTTGGCTTTAAAATAAACTTCAAAGTCAGAGAACTTTCTGTATTATGTTGGGCTGTCAAATTATGTACTTTTGAAAGGCATGGTTTTCATATGCATATTTCATATGCAAAATATCTTCCCAACATGTGCCTATTTTAAAAGAATTCTTTTACTTGAAATGTAAAAACACAAAAATAAATACCTTAATTTAACCAGGGAAATTGGTTGAGTCCTCTAAGGGAGTAACGAGTCAATTCTGCCCCTTTAAAACTCACCTTTGTCTCTAATGCCTGAGCCAACACTGAAGATTAAAGACAGGATTCAAAGAGGGCTATTCTTCATATTTTACCTGCTCATTAAACGCCAAGATAGTTTTTTACTCAATTATACATCTGCCAATGAAAATAGTGAGCAAAGACAACCTCAAGGCCATGTTTTCATTTCGATCATTGTTCCCGAGTGAATTACAAGGTTGCGAGCTCTCCTAAGACAATTTATATTGATCCAGGCTTCATAAATCTGGTACAGTAGACTGAGTTGCTGAGCTGTATGTTGTGATCACGTCTTTATACCAACAACATTAATCACTTGCTCAAGAGGAAGTAGCAGTTCAAGAGTGTTCTGTCTCACGGTTTCATCAGAAAGGACATCTTAACAGAAGCCTTTAATGTTGCCCTTTCTCCCCAGCGGTTTCAGTACTCACTCCTCTCTATAGGTTTCCAAGCTCTAATCTATCTTGTCCTGCTTCTTAGGCAATGTAAAATGAGCAAAATATTTACAAAGACTTATATACCCATGAGAAAAATATTTCTTTTGTAAGCTACAATTTCTAAAGATGGAGATACAATTAAAAGGATACTAGATGCACTTGCCTATGGAAAAATTTAATCCTCCATGTCTACAGTCAGTCAAAGTTGAAAATGCATCTGAGAAAAAATGATTTTTATTTAATTTTCTCCTTCAGGAAATATTAAACTTAACCGGAAACCAGCCAACGCATCTGTCTCTGAAATGTTCCAGGGCAGAGATACAAACAATGGTTCCAATAGATTATGCATCTGGCCACCAATATTTTAAGTGGAGAAGAGGAGGGCTGTGACTAATACACAGGAAATTATGTTATTTGACACGATATTATATTAGAAAACAAAAACCCCCCAAAATTCGGCTAGTATGAATGAGATGAAATAAATGAGATTGTTTTAGGTATCACATACTGTAATCATACCATTTCTTCCCATTGTTTTAGTGGATAAACAGAAGGAAGTGTCACTTTATGTTTTTTACTAAAGAATCAATAAAACTAAATGCATTACATGCCCTTTTACAAACTGATTTTTCATTTGCCCTCTTGTAACTGTTATTAGGTAACTCTTATGGGAGACTGAATTTCTTTTATTTGTAAAGTAATTTATAATCACGTAGTCAATTATTTTAAAAAGTAAGATACATTTTGTTGAACACTATTCTCCCTGACACTACTGGCTAGTCCATAGAACATTTCTTTCTTTCCTTTACAGTAGTCTCTTAAAAAAGGAAAAAAAAATCTTCCATGAAGTACAAAGTATGTAGGGGACACTTAGTTTTAATTCTTAAGGCAAATATGATGGCATTTTATTGGGGAGAAACAGAAGAGTTCTCAACATTTTTTTTTCTTACCAGTGTGGAACACGTGTCACACTTTAAGAAAATGTTGCTCCTGTCCTTTGTTCCATCGTTTGTGATAATTTTAGAAAACCACTTAAATAAGAGTTTAATTGTATACAATTTATCAGACTGATTTCTTTCATATTGCTGGCAGTTTTAATTACTGTTGATAATATTGATTTGCCAATTATACTGAGTCTGGAAATAGTAAGGTCAATTGAATTGACTTTTTAAAAAATATAAAATGGTAATAATTTTCCCCAGCTTTTTGTACAAAAGACTAAAGTTTTAATCTCATTTCTGCCACTAACTGGCAGCTTTTAAAGCCATGGATTCTCTCAGCTTTATCTGTATGATAAAGACCATTTTTAATGCTACAATCTAATATAGAACCAGATTGCTGAAAGATTTGTTCACTGCTTATTAAGTTCTTTTTAAACCATCTGTACCTGAGCTGCATTTTGCTTACAATAAAATTAAAATGAGTCTGTAGGTAATAAAGACATTTAGAAGAATGTTGGATAATACAATTCAAAGCACTAAAAACAATACCAGCACTAATATTATTTTGTACAAATACAATGCAATATGATAGCAAAACCATTGTAGCAATAAAATTTTTATGCTGTAGAATAAGTTTACAAACAGTCTAATAACTACCAGGAGATTCTGACCTAAAGAAGAAGGTAGATTGAGATTTATGATGAGATATGAATCCTCCCATTAGTAGAATCCATCAGCTTTGTCAGGTCCTGAGTTTGAACTCTGCTGGAAGGCTGGAGAATCTTCCACTTTGGAGCTTGTTTCTGTTGTTTTTCTGTTGCAGCCTGAAGGATGCTAACTTCCAGGGCACAGGGCAAGCCTCATCTGTTTAGCCTCATTATTAAGGGAAGGGCGTTTCAGCTTTAGTCTCTCTGGGAAGGGTGGGGATGTAAATGGTTTATGCTCTTACTTGTTAATTTTAAGTACATGCAGAAAGCCAGTGGTTGAATACTAGCTTTAAGACCAAAATCAAAATGAGACAAGTGAAAATTAACAAGTTCAAGACATCAGACTAAAAGATTTATGGTTTTTCTAGAGAGATGCAGGAAAATAAAGATTAACTGCACAGACCTGGATAAATATTTGAATCAGCACTTTCTTCTTGATACCCATTTACATTCCTTTTAAAGGCCCTTTTACGTCTTCCAGTTTCCCTGACATCTTTCCGCTTCACCTACCACCTCTGGAAATACACTTGCTGTATTTCTCCTGCTTAAAGCTCAATTTATTGAGCCCCAATGCTAGCATATTACCTCTATGATAACATTAAATCTATATAATAACTTATGATGTATGTACTATTAATAGTCCTTATTTACAGATGAAAAGACAAAGACACAGAGAAGGTAAGTGCCTTGCCCCAAATTACACAGCCTCTAAGAGTCAAGATTTTAACTCAGACAACCTGGTAGAGAAGGGATGCTTAACCATCCAGCTAAGCTATTGTCATCTCTTCCTTGCTCTTTGCTCCCTCTTCCTCAAGTATAACTTTGTGCCTTTACATATCTAATATCTACTATCTAATTTAATCTTTGCAAATGACTTTGAAAGGTAGGACTTAAAATCTTCACAGATTAAAAAAACAAAAAAACCCCAAAACATTAAAGTTCAAAAGGTTGATTAACTTGCCCAAGTTTGCAGGGCTAGAAGGTGTTGCTGACACCTGAATTTGAACCCGTATCTAGCTACCTCCAGACTTGTGAGTCTTTCTACCTTAGAGACAAAATTTTAAAAACAGAATTTCTTCCCAGGCCTATTTGTGTTTAGATAAATTGCTAGTCCACAAACTGTGACGATTCAGGCATCTGAGGAAGTTATTTGGGAAGACGGCGTAGGATGAAGGCTCCTTAAGTGACACTTCCTAGAGGTCACTTGTTCCCCTTCTTGTAAGGCTGGTGCTGAGCTGCGGTGTGGAGCATATGCAATGGAGACTTGTGGGCCACTTCTGTCTTCACCCACGTGCACTGCCAGGTAGTCAAGGTCTGCTTGGCATACAGGGATTGCTATCTAAACTTGTCATTTGACATTTGTTTGGCCACTGGATAACATTACCACTCCATCCGTTTGGAATCTTCTAAATTTGGCTCTTCTTTCCATCTAACCTGGACAGTTCAAACAAGGTGGCTCGTTGTGATCAGGCCTCAGCAAGTGCTGTAGAGAAGGGATTTTTAATGGATCTTTGGAATCCATTTCCGTATATGATTTACTTAATTAGGTTTTACTTAAGCTAATTTTAAAATAGTTTGCATTCTTTGGGAAAATATATATGAAAGGAACCCAGAAGTGAGTTGGAGGTCAAGAGAGAACCAGGCAGTATGAATGTAATCGAAATAGTGTGGCATCCACACAAATTGTATATGTACTTTTCAGAATCTTGAAACCTCGGTACTGTTCTAGTCAACTGATATGTTAAATTTCCCTAGGTCTTATTTTCCTTATCTTTAAAGGCAAGACATTGAACCTGTAGAGTTTTAAGATCTTTTCTTAAAAAACATTTATCTTCTCTATACTATAATTAGCTGTACTCATATATTTTTACTTTTTAAAATATATATGTTATCATTTCATGTATTCATCACTATTTCATGTATTCATCAATATTTCATATATTCATCTTTTTGTCATCTCCCCAAATTTATTGAGAGCCTACTAAGTGCCAGGCACTGTGTTGACTGGGGTGCAATACAGATAAATAAGACATAGCCCCTGCCCTCAAAGAGATCTCTGCAAAGAATAGGATAAAACTATACAGACGGCTAATGAAATTCTCACGAGTGACAAACTTGCCAGAGATGACAGAAGACAACTGCTTTTCTTTTCATCACAAAAACATACAAAAGGTCCATTTACTTCATGAGCCAGCAGGCACAAGCCATTCTAGCCACAGTCCTACCTTCTGTGCAACTTCCTCAGAACCAGAAGTTTTTTCTTTTTCGCTTTTTTTTGGTACATAAATGAATAATACAAGAGACAACTAATAGCCAGTTTATACTCCCTGCTGTCCTTCCAAAGCTTCATAGCCCAAAATAAAGGTGCTGCGGAGGTGGAGAACCCAATTTCCATTCTAAGTTTCACACAGTGGGTTTCAGTCAATTAAAATTTCTGTTCCTAAGATACAGTTGCTTATGGAGGCAAGCAGCACCCACATTTTTTTGGAAACAGTGGTCTTGGTCTGGAGGAACTATCTTCCCCCAGTCCTTGCTGAGACCCCAGTCAAGGGAGTCTAGTCAGTTGCTGTGAGGATGTCATAAAGCCAATTTCATTTCCTTTCCCAGGCGTCAACTTCTTATTACCTCGGGTTTTGACTCCTCTCAGTGACACGATGAACATCTTGGGAGTGGGGGAACAACGTGTTTGTCGTTCTTTTTATCCTCACTAATGCATTGGAACTAGGCCATCTGGCTGCCTTTTGGGTAAATCCATTTTATAACAAGATTTGTGTGTGTGTGATTCAGTAATTAAGCCCCTTTGGATAGAGTTCAAGATGGACCTGCCTTATGCTGAATTTTGCTTTATAGCAAACTGTTAGCCACAGGTGCCAGTGATTTATAAATCAGGATGAGAAATCTCTTACAGATTTCAGAAAATCAGTCATCTCTCCAAGTTTCCTTTGACCTTAGTTTCACTCTTCTTCAGAGGTGAGCGAAGTAAGAACATGCTTAGAGTTACCCCTGGTCTAGCATTGCTAAGATTGTTATCTGCCAACTTTATCCTAAATCTAACCAACTAGTGCTAAAATGTTGAGATTAAGACAGGAGACTCTTGATATTGTTACTCATTGCTAATGTATTAACATCATAATAGACTTAACTATTCACTCATTCATTTAAAAATCATTGCTAGACACTAGGCTGAAGATTCAGAAATAACTAGAGAAACTCATGAGTCCAGCTTCATTATAACATGATTCATTAGACACCCAATGGCCCTTTCTTGTCATCATTACATGGGGGCTTCAAACATCAAAATGTGACATGACATGATATCATCTTTGTAATATTTTCTGAGAATAATTTATTTTGAGCAAATTACCTTGCCATGTCTTAAACTCAAAAAGTGTAAATATTACAAAAATGTGGTTAAAAGTCAAGTGATCAGTCGTGGTTATTTCTGATATCTTGGGAAAATTTCAACTTGGCTAGTTGTGTTCCCAGTTTCTTTGGCCATGGGTAGTGGAAAGTTATAGTCAGTTTGAGAATTTTCTTCTGGTCACTGATTCATATGAAAATCCCTTTGCAAAACATGATTAATTTGATTGGACTCTACTTCTTTGGTTTTCTTTCTGCTGCCTCCTTTTACCCACTTTCTGGTTGATGAGATGAGCCATCTCTCAACAGGTCTGCGTGTTTTCTTAGCTACGATGTGGTTATAATGTCATTCATATCAGCAACACTGAGAGCTTCTTTGACAAGGAAAGCAACCCTTTGTGACAGTTAATTGGGTAACAATTCACTTTTTTTTTTCAATTCACTTTTATATCGAGCTAAATTGTTGGAATCTTTTAAAAAGATAATGAACTTGGAACCTCTTCTCAGGCATAAGAAAAGCTTGCCTTGGGAGAAGTAGGCTATTTGAGTTCTGGCATTTTCCCCACTTGGACATAGATTTGCTTTCCTTTTTAAGACCCTATGAATGGTTACTGTGGTCTAGCCTCCTTGAGTAGAGACAGAATTATCCTGGAAATTCACCAGATGGTAACAGACTTCAGAAAATAAGGTGACTTTGACCTCCTTGTACTTCTGTGTTGGCCGACATAAACCATACCCTCATGAATGGTTAGCTGCTGTTTGTAATTAGAGAAGAATGTGCTATATGGCTTATGTGTTGACTCTGCAAGGACTAATAGGGTTACTTAATGAGTTTGGGGTCCTAGACCCATTACTGGAATTACATTTGGGGTCACATTTGGGAAAGGTTTCCATCTTGCTCTCACTGAGGTTCTTAAAATCTGCTTATACAATTGTAATTCACTTTGAAACTTCCTGAAAACAAACTTCGTCGAGAGATTTTTTAGGGCATATTTAGTTCTAGTTGGGTCTCAACTAAAATTATCTAAATTATCTAAGTAGATGCCAAGACACACTGCCATCTAGACATGTTCACAAAAAGGCAAATTACTGCAGGTGCAAAACCCTCTCAAGAGCTCATTGAGTTAGATAAAATTAAACACAGTTCATTGCAATATTGTGAAATGTATTTTTGTCACACTTTCTTGTGAGTACTATGGCATGATCATTTCAAAGGATTATCAAACTGATCTTGTAATCACAGTATTTTTGTGTGGTAGTGGTTTTTGACTTGTGGGCTTTATTCTTCTTGACCACAGTTGAATGCTGTGGGGATAATGATAACTGGATGACTATTGGAAGGGATTAAAAAGTATATGGATGAATTTTACAGCTTGTTAGCTGGAAGCCCTCCTTATTAGTGAGGGGATAAACTCCAAAGATTCTCCTGATTAGAGTAAATTCCTACAGACCTGTGCTTCCTCTGGCCAGTGTAAGGCAGTGTTTGCAGACTACAGCACCTAGTGTTAAAAACCTGGGCTTAATTCAGTGACTCTGAGCTAATGAAGCCTCAAGTGAACAGGGGTAGGAGGCAGAGTGAATATTTGGAACTGCAAACAGAAAATGTACATCAAGAGGACTGCCTGTGCTGGTCAAATTAGTGACCAAGGCAATGGAGTGTGTCACTGTATAAACAAATGACTTGTTTTTATTTTTTTTAGGAGTCAAACCTGAGATTAAGAACCAGCAGGAGGTGGGTCAAAAAGTATCGTGCTGTGATTTATGTCATAGAGGGTTCTGCCTATGTTTTCCTCTAAGAGTTTTATAGTGTCTGGCCTTACATTTAGGTCTTTAATCCATTTTGAGTTTATTTTTGTGTATGGTGTTAGGGAGTGTTCTAATTTCATTCTTTTACATGTAGCTGTCCAGTTTTCCCAGCACCACTTATTGAAGAGGCTGTCTTTTCTCCTTTGTATATTCCTGCCTCCTTTATCAAAAATAAGGTGACCATATGTGCGTGGGTTTATCTCTGGGCTTTCTATCCTGCTCCATTCATCTATATTTCTGTTTTTGCTCCAGTACCATACTGTCTTCATTACCGTAGCTTTGTAGTATAGTCGGAAGTTTGACCACCCCCCCTTCTAGAGAAATGGAAATAAAAGCAAAAATAAACAAATGGGACCTAATGAAACTTAAAACCTTTTGCACAGCAAAAGAAAAAATAAATAATTCGAAAAGACAACCCTCAGAATGGGAGAAAATATTTGCAAATGAAGCAATTGACAAAGGGTTAACCTCCAAAATTTACAAGCAGCTCATGAAGCTCAATATCAAAAAAAACCCAAACAACCCAATCCAAAAATGGGCAGAAGACCTAAATAGACATCTCTCCAAAGAAGATATACAGATTTCCAATGAACACATAAAAGGATGCTCAATATCACTAATCATTAGAGAAATGCAAATCAAAACTACAATGAGGTATCACTTCACACCAGTCAGAATGGCCATCATCAAAAAATCTACCAACTGGAGAGGGTGTGTAGTAAAGGGAACCCTCTTGCCCTGTTGGTGGGAATGTAAATTGATACAGCCAGTGTGGAAGTTCCTTTAAAAACTACAAATAGAACTACCATATGACACAGCAATCCCACTACTGGGCATATACCCTGAGAAAACCATAACTAAAAAAGAGTCATGTACCACAATATTCATTGGAGCTCTATTTACAATAGCCAGGACATGGAAGCAACCTAAGTGTCCATCGACAGATAAATGGATAAAGAAGATGTGGCATAAATATATAATGGAATATTAGCCATAAAATTAAGCAAAATTGAGTTATTGGTAGTGAGGTGGATGGACCTAGAGTCTGTCAGACAGAGTGAAGTAAGTCAGAAAGAGAAAAACAAATACCATATGCTAACACATATATATGGAATCTAAAAAAAAAAAAAAGTTTCTGAAGAACCTAGGGGCAGGATAGGAATAAAGACACAGACGTAGAGAATGGACTTGAGGGCATGGGGAGGGGGAAGGGTAAGCTGTGACAAAGTGAGAGAGTGGCATGGACATATATATGCCACCAAATGTAAAATAGATATCTAGTTATCAAATGTTCTATCCAATGTTCTATCAAATCTCTTTCTTTGATGCTTGTTCAGACCATTTTTAGTAACTGACCATTTCATACTTTCCAATTGGGGTGACACGGCTAAATCAGGAAGCTTTTCTTTTTCCCATTTGAATCATAGATCCCTACTAAATTTCTCTTTTACTGTTTTGCTTTTAAACAAAATTTAATATAGTTTATTTCACCAACAGGCTAAGAAAAAGAGAAATTATTCCTCATTCTCTGAGTGTAAATGAAGAGTAATAATCTGATACTGAATGTCTTTACAATAGTGTCTAGCTTTAAAGTATTTCAGAAACACAAGTGTTAGAAGAGAGAGAAACATATGTCTCAGCAAGCAGGTGGCTGTACAAAAAAAGGATCTCTATAATGACTTGTCTGCATTTCTGGAACCTTGAAATACTGTACAAGCACAGCCTTAATATAACCATAACAGACAGCATAGTGTGACTTAATGATCAAATAATAGATAGCAAAGAAAAAAAATTAATCTACAGGTGTTACATGGTGAAGCACGAAATGGAAACCCTGAACCATGGGGCAGAACTCAGCCAAGTAATTTTAGCACTTCTGCAGGATTTAAAGATCTCTGGATTGAACTAAAATCCTTTTAAGAAAATGAATATTATGTCTTTATAAAAAATGTTTTATTCATATGTACTCTGTCTATTATGGTAGAAATTATTTCTAATTGGCTGATACTCATTCATTCAGTCATTTACTTAACAAACCTTAACTGAGTGCCTATTCTGTGCCAGACCTCATGTGAGGCACAATAGAGGCAAAGATATCTCACAGTTCATAGTCTAGCAGTAGAGATGAATAGCAACTGTACAATTACACTACAGGATGATGAGTTCTGTGATGAAGGAAGCAAAGGATGCTGTGTAAGGAGGGCCACCTAACCCTGCCTAGAAGACTCTCAGAGGGAGCTGATATTGAGCCAAGTGAGACTAACGTAGAAGAATGGTTAGGAGGGTCCTTCTAGGGAGAGGAAGAAGCAGGTACAGAAGCATGAGAGACTTGGGTCAAATCAGTCATTTGGAATTGAGTACACTGGTATACAGGGTGCAAGGACTGGGCAGGTAAACTTAGATAAGTGCCATTGTAGGATTTAGAAAGATCAAACTGGTGGCAGTGTGGCTTGTAGGTTAAAGGGATTACAAGTGAAGGTGGAAAGACAAAAGGCTATTATAGTAAACAGAGTGAGAACTAATAAGGTTCTAAACCAAGGTAACGGCAGTTGATATATGCAGATGTCAAGATCTAAGGAATAATTTAAAAAGTAGAATCACCTGAAAATCATGAGAAATTTGATATGAGATAAAGGAATAAAAGAAGGTGTTGGGTCAAAGATGATGTTCAGGTCTCTGATCTGAACCGTGGGTATGGGTCTGACCATTCACCTAGATAGGGTAGTCTGGGAAAAGAAGCTGATATGGAGGGAAACTGATGGGTTCAGTTTGGGTTGGGTTCTGTTTACAGTGTCTTTTTAGGCATCCAAGTGGAAATTCCCATAGGCGGTTGTTTATGAAAGCCTAGAGTTCAGGAGGGAGATCTGGGCTTAAAGATGTATATTGGGAGTTATTGTATAATAAGAATGGTTATGCCATTATTATGAATATATTATCCAGGAGGATTGGCCAAGGGGTAAACCTAGAGAAATACTGATTCTTAAGGAGCAGATAGAGAAAGAGGAGATTATAAAAGAGACTGAAAAGCGATAACTGATGAAGTCCAAGTGTAACCATGTGAGAGTTGTCTCCTGGAGTCAAAGGGCTTCAAAGAAAAACCCTGGGTTCCAGAGGCAACTACTTCAGCACAATCACGTGAGTTAGGGTTACAAGGTGGAAAGAGTGATGGTATAAATTATCATTCAATATAGAATATAATTGAGAATTAAAGAGATTGTGATGGTTGATTATATGACTGGTGCCCAGTGATTTGGTTAAACATCCTGGATATGTCCATGAGGGTATTTCTAGATGAAATTAGCATTTGACTCAGTAAACTGAGTAAGGGAGATTGCTCTCACCAGTGGGAGTGGACATCATCCAGTCAGCTGAAGGCCTGAATACAACAAAAAGGCAGAGGAAGGGAGAATTTGCTCTTTCTCTGCCTGACTACTTGAGCTGCAACATTGGTTTCTCTGGCCTCAGACTGGGATTTATACACCATTGGCATTCCTGGGTCTCAGGCCTTCAGACTTGGATTGAAATTTACACTGTCAGTTCTCCTAGTTCTCAGGCCTTTGGACTTGGACTGAAACTACACCACCAGTTTCCCTGGGTTTTCAACTTACAGACAGAGTTCTTCTCAGCCTCTATAATCATAAGAGCAAAATCCTTATAATAAATCTCTTTCTATATCTCTAATTATATCATCTATCTCTCTCTATCTATCATCTATCTAAATAATCTGTTGGTTCTGTTCTCTTGGGAAAACCTGACTAATACAAAGATTGTTATTAACAATTATGACAGGACAACAAGTGTAAAATATATGTTTTGCGGGACAGCCAGGATGCATGGTCATCCTACATTTGGAAGAATTATTTCAATGATGTGGTAAAAGTGAAGCCTGTGGATGGCGAGAGTTAAGGAGTGAGGTGAATGATAAGAATTAAAGTACTTGTGTACAGACTTTTTTTTTTTTTGCAATAGCTTATTTTTAAAGGGGAGAGACTAGATGGGAGTTAGTAGGGGATACAGGATTAAAGGAGAGTGTTTTGCATGGTAGAGGCTTGAGAACCTTGTATGCAAGAGAGAAAATGTCAATGGAGAGAGAGAAGTCAGAGGACTTAAGATAAAAGAGAATAAATGACTGAACAACTTCTGTATGGAAGCTGGAGGGGATGGCACGATTAGCTTCAGAAAAGAGGATAGAATATTTTGTCTAGAGAAACAGGAGAAAAAAATAGAGAACAAATGTAACATATGTGAAGGTGGGTGAATGTGAAGTTGGATAAGTTTTCACCTGATTGTGTTTTCTCTGTAAAATTGGAGAGGAGGTCTTGTGCTGAGAGTTAAGGATGAAATTATGGGATAGGGAGCTTGTGAAAAGCAGGTAAGCTTGGAATGGTTATCCTGGATAGCGAGAGGCCAGCTGATTAGAAACATACTACAGAATTTTCAGGCAATATTAAGGGCCAACTGGACACCATTAACTTACAGTGACACAGATCTACACAGTTTTATGGTTTATTCCCACATCCCAATCCATTTTAAGTAGTGGGGATTGTGGCCTTGACCAGATTGAGGTTATGGCAGGCAGATGCAGCAGAAGGGAGCAAAGAATCGAGACACAAAGAAGTGCCTCAAATGCTGGATTATGGCCCACATGGGAAATGGGGACAGGAGGAGGCTGATAGATGGGCAAGAATGGAACAGTCAATAAATTTCAAGTCTAGTTAAGGATTAGAAACGAAGATGTTAATAGTACAAATAAGAAAGCTAGAAGAATAGGAAACTGTGCTTCGAGAGTGGACATAGAACTTCAAGATTTCAGAGGTGCATCAGCTCTGGTGGGGTCTGGTGCTTATGGTGAGTGTCTGCAGCAAAGAGGAGGTGCTGTTTGATTGGTGTTTCCACATGCATGTGGGAATCCCTAATTATTATGATAAAACTTAGAGCAAAGAGGAGAACTTTAAACCAAATACAAAATTAGATAACCGAAGTGGACAAAAATATGGAGAAGATGGGAGTGATATAGCCAGACATATTTTTACAAGTATTTAGAGAAACAAAGATTTGGTGTCGCCAAGTGGAGTTGAAGCTACAAATGCTGCCTTTCAGCCTAACTCCCAAGAAGGCTCCCAAGAGGTATGATATCATCAGAGTCACATTTTCACAAAGACATTGAAATCAAGGGACCGTTCTGTGATGAGGAGAGTGGAAGGGTTGACAAGGGTAAGAGGACTGGTTAAGAGAAAAGAAAAGAAGACCAGCTTGGACATAAGCATATGGAAGAAAAAAGTGTAACTGAGAGTTCTGTCTGCATTTTGGGAGGCGGGCAGAGAGGATGAGGAGTTTGTCTAACTTTCTACCATGTTCTCTTCTTCATTCCTGGTGAACTTAATAGCCCCTGATATATATGTGCAGAATGTGAGACCTAAGCTCCAAGAAAGCAGGAACTTGTAGTATTCTCTTTGCTGCTGTATCCAAAGCACTCCATAGCACACGGTCAGTGTGCCACAAGTATTTGTGGGAGAGAGGAATAAATGGTTCCTGGGAGGTGGACAATATAAAAGAATAATTAAGACCCTGAGCTCTCAAATCAGAGAGCCCTGAGTTAGGATCCCAGCTGTGCCATCTTGGGTAAGTTGTTTACTTTCTTTAGGTTTCA
Source organism: Aethalodelphis obliquidens (assembly GCF_003676395.1). Lineage (NCBI taxonomy): Eukaryota > Metazoa > Chordata > Mammalia > Artiodactyla > Delphinidae > Aethalodelphis > Aethalodelphis obliquidens. The sequence continues at coordinate 7,625,425 of NW_020838003.1, read as the reverse complement.
ACTTCCTCATCTATAAATTATAAGTTATATTAGTAACTATGCTTCAGAGTTTCCAGAAGCACCTGGCACCTAGCTAGCACTCAATAAATGGCAACTATTGCCACCACTATTGCTTTTAACTGCTTTATTTGGTGGGAAGAAATATAGTGTGACAATAGTTTGAAGCTAGAGCTCTGATTAAAAATTAGGTTTCTAAGCAGAATATTGGTAAGAAATCCTAGAAGGGGTGTGCCAGGTTCAAGATTAGTTAAACTGTTAGAAAGAGAGAATGCCTTCCTTGTGCTTTAATAACCACTACAAAATTTCTACTCAGTTACTCTGAACAAGTGCTTTTGGGGATACCAACTTCCTGGGTAAAACTTGGATCCTCTGGGCAGAATGACAAGGATGCTTTTTTAATTCAGTGAATAGTGCAGTTATTTCTCCTGTTTCAAATCTACACTTACCTTTGAAGGAGGGTGTGACTGTGGTTTCTAGTTAGTCTGTGCCTTTCCTGGATTTTCTTTGATTTTGTAAACTCTTGTGTTCCAGTGATAATCACTGTCTAAAGTATTCATTTTTCCCAGAAATCCTGAGTCATGAATAAGAAATCTTCACACAAAATAATTTAAGTCATTTAATTCATAGGAATATTATACTGTATCAAATGGGCATGTGGAGAATTTGGCTGTGATCTCTATAAGCAAACCCATTTATCTTAAGCAAGTATGACATTTTATTCTTTTCCTGGGTTCGCCTTGAGATCTTGTACCTTAGTTGCATCTTGGCTTTCTTGACTCTATACTTGGCTCTAATTCATTCTCTATCAGCCCTGGAAACATCTTTGCTGGGGATAAGTAACTCCTTCCTTCTCCAAAACTCACTCTAATAACCTTAGAATGCACATGACTCATGGGGAAGCTATGAAAATCACTTCCAACCCTTTTACACTGATTCTGGTGCAGCCTACCGTTTCCTCATGCTGGGATCCTTTTGCTTTCTTGCTTTAAAAATCCACAGACTGCAAAATAGCCCTTACCCATCTAAGCAACTTTCCATGCAAGTCATCAAAATTCACCCTGATTTTCCCAAATAGTGGAGGTAATTTGATTCCTTTCAATGTTGAAACCACTTTGGTGTCACTAGATCTCTCATTCCCCCTCCAATCCATCAGTGAACTTAGGAGCCTTCTCAAGATTTTGATCCAATGCTAAGGATGGAGTCCAACCTTCCTGTGACACTTCCTTGATTTACGGTTGTGGTGTTTTTCAAATAATGTAAGTATTGGGCATGAATATTTTAAAATGAAACTTGAGATTTTTTTTTCAACAGAGCCAAAGCCATGAATCGCTCATGTCTGCTCTTCTGTCTAGTTTGTACTGCTGGATACAAAGCCCTCCTAAAAGCCCTGACAGTTCAGGGGTCTTGAAATGATAAGGTGACTCTGTTGCTATGGTGATTCTGTAGCTGGCTAAGGGGTCACAGGTTGGTTTACCCAGCAGGAGTTTTTGCAAAAATAACTTTGATGAGAGTAAAATAAAACTCCTATTTTTGTCTCCCTTGGAGGCTGTAGTAAAGATGAATCAATAAATATATTTTCCTTAATTAACCCTGAAGAGAAAATGGGAGAGAAGTACAGAAGGTCTTTGGTAAAAGAAGTTGCTGGAACTCTACTGAAGCAAGTGCTGATATTGTTTTTAAGGTCAAAGACTAGAAGACTGGAGTTTAACTTGATTTGTTTCTCCTGTGATATGTGCTGAGAACAGAGGTTCAGGGAAGTTGAACCCCCTTTATACAGAGATTGAATTATGTGGTCATGAATTTCTGTAGGACTAATTAGCTTTAATCCAATGAGAAATAACTTGATAGAGTAAGCATATAATGCCCAGAACAACCAGAGGACCTGACAATTTTTTCATGCTATGTTGTGGCTCTAAAGAGCATTACAATATTAAGCAGAATGAGACAAACATTTTACTTATTTTCTTTCTGCTGTTCAATTTGTTGCTTAGCATCCTGACAGTTGTAAGTGCAAAATAATCTGTGAGAGAATTAGAATCTAAATCAGGCTTATATAACTGTGTTTGTAACTGCTAAACTTATTTGGAGATAGATGCAATCTAGCCTGAAGGATTCTTAAAAAATGTGTTTTACTGATTAAAAGATAAACTCATACACACACATACATATGTTCATAAATTGATCATTAGATAAGTATTAGTATGTAGTTATTAGGTTGTTGTGTATGAGCAAATAAATGGAGAAATTTATGGCACTGAAGTTGGCTCAATGGAAGCATAATATCTTATGTATATTACCTCTTCAAAACTGTCTGATGAATGAAGGAAAAGATGAATGAAAAAGCATACTCCTCTTAGGGTATTGGGGCACCGTTTTACCTGAAAACCTCATGTGAATTTGTATTTTACTATGTATTCATATCTGTCTTAGAATTATAAGTGTAACATCTCTTAATAACTTTTAAAGAGGAACAAAAATAGTGAAATCTTTGAGTAAGATGGATTTTTCAGAAAGATGTGTTCAGTCTTTATCCTACACTTTTGTGTACCACTGGGCACCTTGTAGTGTTGCCCAATTCAATGCTTGTTGCTCTAATTCAATTGTTGTAGAAACACTAGGGTACCTTTTTGAAAATGCCATTGCCTGGGCCTCACTGAAGTCTAGTTAAATCTGAATCTCTGGGAAAGATTTTTCTACTCTCCCCAGATGAGTCTAGTGTGTACCCAGGGACAAGAGCCACCTCTCTACCTAAAGACTTAGCCAGTTTGCGAAACATGGATAAGGTTATATTAGACACCATCTACCTGTCTCCACGTCACACCTCTCTTTGAAATTGTTTCCTTCATCCCTGGAACCTTAGGACAGCTGTAACTACAATGGGGAACTGATTGTAGGGAAGTGGAAACCTGGTCCTCATGGAAACCCAGGCCTTGTGTGTAGCCCCCTTTAGATCCTGACGAACAGTATCCAAGCTACTGATTCAACAGCAAATAAACAGAGCTACTACTTCTTAACGCTTGGGTCACTGATTTTTCTTTTTTGAAGTAACTTCCTATATCTTAAGAAAATTTTAATTTGACAAAATCCAAATTGTTGATTCCTGGAAATCTTTAATAATTATAATTTTATCAGTTTTAAAACCCCACAAAACTCTCCTACAATATTTTCAGTATTTGCTGAAGGATAACATCCCCCTTGCCTTAATCATGTGCCAGATTACTCGTAAACCTGGACCATATGCCACTGCAATTTGCTGATGGGCCCAAGCTGCTTTGGTAGATAAAAAAATCCAAGGGGATTAGAATGGCTCAGTCCTCACTGTGAATAGAGCAACGACAGTAGGCCAGCTCCATGCTCTCCTGTCTTTCCTTCTCTGTCCATTACCTATAGTCTCTGCCCTTAGGTCATTAGTAACTCAAAACCCAAGGGTCACATCAGTGCCTGCAAAAATGTATTTCACCCTAATAAGGTCTTTCTTTAGACACTTAGACAGAAACCAAGTTTCAGATAAACACAGAACATGCAAGGGATGAAATAGAGATCGTTATGTGCAAAAGTACGAAATATTTCCCCAATTTTGGCTTTAGGATGATCCTGGGGGGAAAAACACTCTAAAATTGATGAGGGACATAAATTGCATCTTTCTCCTTTACTTGGCTCCTGTGTCCTGTCTAGCACAGTTAATGATGTTATTCTCTGCCATCAACGTTTGAATGACTACAAGTTTTTCTATTTGTAATAAAATGGACCTCTATGACTCTTGACTTGAAATCAGAATCAGGTAGTTGATTAAATTATTAAAATTTAAAATGACCTTTGGGAAAATTTAATTTTCTGAAAGACACTTTCCCACACTTCCATTTTTCCTTTCTATTGCAACTGAAATTTGCCCCAAATAAGGAGGTCATTGTGATTTATCTCTTGTATTTTGAGATCCGTTTTCTTGATAGCAGCCACTTGTTTTAAACATCTGACATGGTGTCTCTAAAGATAAAGCAATAAAGTATATTGATTTGAAGTATACTAGTTATTCATACAACTAAGAGTGCTTTATACAAATATAAAACAGTAGGAAAATGCTAGTTATTCAGATATCTGTGTTACTATTAAATAATTTGCATACTGAACAGTCATGTGTGGATTTTAGAGGGTAGGATACTTAAAGTTTAGAGTTGGAAGCACTGTAGAACTCATCCAAACCAACGCAGGAATGATCTGCATTTTGTTCTACTCAATTCAAGAGTCTTCTCTAAATATCCCTGAAAAATATTATTTGAACACTCCTAATGATGAAGAATGCAAGAGAATCATTCTTTTTATTGAATTTGAATCTTACACCCTATAGCTATTATTTATAGTTCTGCCTTTTAGAGCTCAGCAGAATAACTTTAATTTTGTTTTTCTCCATGACCACCCTTCACATACTTGTCTGAGAGACACAACTCTATCCTCAGGAATGTGACAGTCACAATGGCAAACTTTGTAAAAGCATTTGCCTTTCACTAGCAATCCCACTTCCTATATACAGGGAACAATGTTCCAACAGCATTATCCAATATTACAATCAGCCAATACCAATATATGTGTTCAAAATGAATCACACACATATTGACTGAGTGTCTTTTCTTGGCAGTCAGAAAGGGATCATGCTCTCCTGGGAATCCTCCTTACCTTCTTTTTTTGTGTAACATTAAAGTACAGCTTAATTAGAAGATCGTGAATCATACTAAAAAGCAACTCAGATCCCTTTCATATTCCCTGTGGTGGGGAGTTCTTTCTTAATCACATGTAAATTTATTAATAAATTAATTCATGAACTTCTTACATTGTCTCTTAATCAAGTTTCTTTTAGTTGACAGTGACACAAACATAACTCTAACTCCCATTAGAAGCAAAGGGATTATTACTAAACATTATTGTTATTATTGCACAAGCAAGATTCAGGTAAAAGATTGCAGGTTTCTAGCAATGTAACCAAGACTTCCTTTCTCTTGATCTCTTGACATGTGGGGGAAAATGCATTGTTTTTCTTTACTCTCACGTGACCATCACACTAAAAACATTTCTGACACCACATGTGTAGGTTTATCTCCTCAATGATCAATTCTCCAACACCAGCTGGGTGTCTTACAATTCAGCTCAGTTCTGACACTACTTACCTGGAATTAGCGTCAGATCACACAAGTTAAGGGTTCAGTGCCATAAGACTGTCCCCACTTCAGGTGCCAGTCACAAGCCCCAGGTTGTCTGACTAACCAGCTATCAAACAGCCTTTCCACAACCATCTCCTTGGGTTGGATAATTTGCTACAAAACTCACAGAACTCAAGAAGTCATTTACTTACAGTTACAGGCTTACTATATAATAAAGGATATGATCGAAAGGATAAGGATGAACAGCCAGATGAAGAGATACAGAGGGTGAGGGCCAGAAGGGCCCCAAGCACAGAAACTTCTATCCCCACGGAGCTGGGATGCACTGCCCTCCTGGAACGTGGATGTGTTCACCAATCATACTTCAGAAAATTCTACAGCGGCTTTACCATGTACACATGATTAATTATTAACTGATTTTCCAGCCCCCTCCTTCTCTGGCGAATGGGGAGATGGGGCTGAAATTTCCAAACTTCTAATTATGGCTTGGTCTTTCTGGTGACCATCCTGCATCCAGAAGCCCACCAAGAGTCACCTCATTGAAACAAGAGATGCTCTTATGACTCAGGAAATTACAGGGGTTTTAGGAGTTCTGTGCGAGGAACCAAGGTCAAAGCCCATATATTAGCAGGAACAAGAGGCAGAGACCAAAATATGTATCTTCACACAGAGGGAGAGCGTGAAGATGGCACCTGCCTTCCAAAGTCTCTGTACAGTGAGCATTTAGATGTGTGTTTAATCAGAAGCCTGCCCCTTGGGCTGCAGCTATGAAGATAAGCAAATAGACCTCTTTCACAGGAAGACTGGGTGTTTCAGTCGGCTTCTTCTGCACTTGGCTCGGGGATGTAGCTGTGGTGAGTCCTCACTAGCCATTTAAGAACTGGTTCTCAGTTCACTATAGCCTTGTGGGTCTTGTGGACACAAGCCCCGTGGACTTTCAAAGCTAGATGTTTTGGGTGTCATCTCTCAGGTGCCTGGTCTGAAAAGTTTAGCTGCCATATTTGAGGTTGAAACCATTCGCTCCTCAGGAGAAGTTTGGGGTTGTAAGTTACTACCTGATTGTGTGGGTTGCTGTGCTGGGGGTGAGGTTTATGATGAGATAGTGTCTCAGCCTCTCCTACCCATTTTGATGTGGGTTTTTCTTGTTCATCCAATGTGTGGGAGTTGCTTAGCTAGTTTTGGGGTTTCTCTCTTAGGTGGCTGTAGAGTTGGTATGTCCATGGGAGGAGGTGAGTTCAGGATCCTTATACATTGCCCTCTTGAACCTGATCCTCTCTGGTTGTCATATCTATGTGCAGGTTGGTCCCTGGATCCCCAGCATCCAACTTGGGCTGTAATCCAGTTTGTATGGGTTGGAGGGAATTCAGGTTTCTCACTCTTCCAGATTATCACTTGATCTGTTATTGTCCCATTTTCTCCAGTTATAGCACAGGCTATAGTATAGAGAGGGAAGCAAAGTGTCTAGAAGAGAACTATAGATTCCCCATTGTTTTCCACTTGTTTTTGTAGGTCTCATTTCTGTCCTACTCCAGATAGGTGTTCTCCATGTGGCAGGTGACATGTTTACATAGCCTTGAATTCATAACATCCCAATTCAGTGGGCCTTATAGGAATGAAAAAGTTCTTATAAGCTTCTGCATCAAAAATTCTAGGGTTGCTGGGGCTACATATATACAGCTGAACTGGTGACCATGACCACTGGATTGACATCATGATTGGTCAGGCCAGAGTCACATGCCCCACTTTATACCCAAGTTCCTGTACCTGCATTCTTACCTGGTCTCTCCATCTCCTTTCTATATTGATATGGAAGGCAAGGTGGTGTGGTTTAATGTGAACACCATGACCTTAGGACTTGAAATTCCTAGTGATTTTTGGTATTTTGAAAGCTGAAAAATATTTTTTTAAATTACTATGATTTTACTCTACTGAACTCCATCCATGAAATAGCCTAAAAAAGTGAATACAGGGCTTCCCTGGTGGCGCAGTGGTTGAGAGTCCACCTGCCGATGTAGGGAACACGGGTTCGTGCCCCGGTCCGGGAAGATCCCACATGCCGCGGAGTAGCTGGGCCCTTGAGCCATGGCCGCTGAGCCTGCGCATCCGGAGCCTGTGCTCCACAACGGGAGAGGCCACAACAGTGAGAGGCCCGCGAAACGCGGAAAAAAAAAAAAAAGTGAATACATTTCTGAAAATAGTTTTTTTTTTTGTTCTAAGATTAATTATATCATCAAACCCACACAAAACATCTGCCATGAAGAAAAGATATAAGGTGGATTTCTTTACAGTGATTAGAAAACAAAACAACCGAATTTATAATTAGGGCTCTGAGTTATGAGAAATGTCTTTAAGCTATTAACTTAAAAGGATTTCAAAGTCCCATTTTGTCCAATGAAAGCTTAGCAATACCAAACTGTATAAAGATGTATTTATTTAGTTTTGATGGTTAAATAACCATTAAAAACTCTTAAAATCTTCAAACATCTTAAGCAATTCTTATAAACAGAGTACAAGATGTGGGAAGTGTGAAATCAAAAATGTTTTCACTCATTAGAGATGACCTTATATAGTTTCACCACTTATGAGTTATCAGGACATCTGTAACTTGTGAAAATGATTTTCCTATCTTATTCCCAAATATTATATATTTTCCTTTATTTTTGAAAACATGTATATATGCAAACACACATATTGAGGGATATATTTTTCACATTTACTTAGTTATACCAAGTTGTCAAAATAAGAGTTAAAAAATCCATTTGTTAAGACATCCCAACAAAGACATAACTAAACATACCACCAAAATTATGCATGGCCTGGCTCCTTCACAGAAAAGGTCACCTTTACAGAGGCAAACTGGTGCATTGGAAGTTAGAGAAACATCAGTAAAGGCAAGTACATTTTTCACATGTGTACTGAAGGTACAGGAAAGTGAGCATAAATTTTAAAAAGTTTTAAAAAGAGAAAAATGGGGAATGGAAGATCAATGAGCTGGATGAAAGCGTTAAGCAGATAAAGAAATGGAAATCTGTTTCCACACAATCACTTCAAGAAGAAGAGAGAGGCAGTGTTTTAAACAGACAGATTGGAAAATTCAGGCTGACTTTTGGGTATAATTATGCCAGTTGGCATCTGTATTGGGTGCATCACATGCACTGCCTCACACCTTCTTGGGCCACTTTTTACTCCAGCCATTGCTGCAGCAACCAGTGGTGTGCAGCCCTAACAGGACAGGACTTGGCCTCAGCTTCACAGCCATATCTGCGTCTCCATGGAGTAGGGTGAGGCAGAAATGATGCCCACTGGTGCCACCTGCTATGGGGAGAAGTAGAACATGAGAGCAGAAAAGGGTGTCAGTGTATGGAGCGGGGCGGGTTGCAATTTTTAGTAAGGTGGTCAGTGAAGGCCACACTGGGAAGGTAATATCACAACAAAGACCTGAAGGGAGTGAGAGAGTGAGACACTCTGGGACAAGGGCCCTGTGGACACAGGAAACAGAGTGCAGCAGCTCTGAGGCCGCAGCATGGCTGGAAGGTTCACAAGGAACCCAGGAAACCAGTATTCCTGGAACAGAGTGAGCCATAGAGGCAGAGAAGCAGGATCTGAGGGAGGAGGTGATGGTGCCAGGATATCAAGAGCCTCATAGGCCTCTCTAAAGATGACGTCTTGGACTCTGATGGGATGGGAACTCAATGGATGGTTTTGAGAGAGGAACCAACATGTCATGACTGGTGTTGAGATTAGACTGGAGAGCATGGGTCCAAGTGTGGAAGCAGAGATATCTGTTAGGAAACTATTGCAATCATTTGGTAGAGAGATCATAGCAGCTTTGCAAAAGTTGGGAGCAATAAATGCAGGAAGGTGAGGTGAGATTCTGGATTATTTAGAAGGTAGAACTTGTAGAATTTGATAACAGGAAGATGTGAAACCTGAGGAGAGGAGTGAAAAATAATTTCAAGGTTTTAATTGAGATACAGGAGGAAGAAATTGCTATTAACTGAAACTGGGAAGACTTTGACTTGGTTGTTGTGTTTGGGATTAAGTTTTGGATACAATAAGATTGAGATACCAATTAGACATCAGAATGGAAATATAAATTAAGCAGTATGCTTAATTTGTTATGTGTATGTGTCTGGAATTCAGAAGAGTGCCTGGGATGAGTTGTAAATTGGGGAGTCATCATCATCTAGATGATATTTAAAGTCACAAAATTGGATAAATCGCTGAGGTAGTGTGTGCAGGGAGAAAAGAGGTATGTGGACTGAGCTGTGGGTCACTCCAATGTGTAGAGGTTGGTGAGCTAAGGAGAAGCCTGCAAAGGACCAGAGAAGGAGTGGACATTGAGGTAGAGGGTAGCAAACAACTTCTAAAGGGAAGACCAGAATGAAATTATGGCTGAAGGGGATCTGTGAGGGCAAGAGAAGGATTCTTTGGTTAATTTTGGAGAGATAATAGCACGCGTAGAAGCTATTGGTAGACAGGGAAAACTGGTGATGCAAAAGAAAGAAACAATTGTGGAGCTATGGCCTCGAGTAAGCAAGAGGCCATGTGACTTCATATACAAAGGACCTTTAATAGGAACACAGGTTGTACAAAATGACAGGATAACAGGAAGCAAGCTAGGAAGGATACGTGGGCACAGATGCCGAGAGGAGGTTAGATGTGGTGATTCAACCTTTCAAGCTTTTGAGAGCTGTTTTTTCATGGTTGCTATTTCCCTGTTAAACAGGAAGCAAGGTCAACGGATGAAGTGATGATTGGGAGGAGGTGTTGGGTGCATGAGGACAGAGGAGGTTTGAAATGGTCCTCTGGAGGTGTGGGAGAGCTAATGGATTAGGGAAACATACATTGTCGCTGAGCTACATTAGGGACCTGTTTGACAGTGGGGCACATGCATTTAAAGTTGTGTGCTTTTCTCAGCCATGTTCAGCTGCGGGGAGGAGCAGAGCCATCAGAGTCGAATTTAACCAAGATTGGGGTTTTGCCAGTTTAATACGGTAAAATGAGAGAGAGCAGGGGACTGAGCGTGTACACAAGGAAGGAATTTCACAATAGCAATGGTTATATACTGCATCTTCATCTTTTCTTTCGAGTAAATTCCCTCATCTGACTTTAGCCTTTCTACTAAGGGTATCACCTCTTAGTCACCCAACTTTGGAATCCCAGAATCATTGTTGTGTCTTCTTTCCTCTCACTCTCCAAATATACCTAATCACCAAGCAGCAGCTGTCACATCATTCCCACCCTCACCAGGGTCACTGTCACAGAAGGCAAGTGTAGGAGCTGCTGATGCATGGAACAGAGAGAACAGGGTGAGGGGGACACAGCAGTCTAGTGTCAGAAGATGGAGGGTCTAGAAATCTGAGTTAAAGGATACTACGCTTAATTAAATTCTCCATCCCAGGAGAACCAGGAAGAAGTTGCATGGTTCTTTCTGACCTAACCTTAGAAATCTGAAATAAAGAGTAATCTGTTTTTGTAAATGACTTTCATTGGAATGCAGCCACATCCACTTCTTTACATGTTGTCAATGGCTGTTTTGGCACTTCAACAGCAGTGTTGAATGATTGCAGCAGAAACTGCATGGCCTGCAAAGCCTAAATAGTTACTATCTGGCCCTTTACGAGGAAAAGTTTGTTAACCTCTAATCTGAAACACAAAGGAGTGTCCTAAGTGGAAGCTTTCAAACTGATCAGCCTTGACCTTTGTTGTATACTGACCCTCATAACATGTAATGGAAACCTACAGTATTGATAGAGCAATATCTACCCAAAGATCAAATTCCTCAGTGATATTAAAGGGCCATCACTACCCCTATTTCCTATCTCCAGAGATGTTCCCTAAGACAAGACAAAACACACGTACTGCACCCAGATTTAAACATTAATTTTGGGATGTTTGCCAGACCAGATGTTTAGAAAAGCTAAATACCATTGATTTATTTCTTACCCTTTATGAGGCAACATTAGAGACAATGGACCTTATCAGAACAAATGAGAATAAACAACAGAATGCAGATCAGAGGAGAATTAGGAAGAAATTCTATTGGATTTTATGAGGCTATAATTAATTTTGTATGTAGAAAATCGCTAATTATTAGCAAATTGTAACCTGCACCAACCGAATTTTATCTCATAGCAACTGTGCAAGGATGGACTTTTCTGTTTCATGACTGTCACTCTTCCTTGTACAGTACTGTGAGCATAATTTCCAGTACCCTGAGAATGCTCTCCTGCAAAGGCAATTAATCACCCATCAAATGCCTTTTGAGCACTTAGTACACAGTAGAGGCTGGGAAAACAGAGATTAATAAGCCCTGATTGCCACCAACAATATTGCAGTACAGTGGTGATTTGCACCCAGAACTGCAACTATTGTTCTTAAGTTGTTTTGGATCATAGACCCTTAAGAGATTGTGATCAAACATACAAATCCTATTTTTAGAAAAAAAAAATGTGCCAAGGCACATATAAACATAATTTTACATACAATTTCAACAGATGTTTTATTTACTGAAGGTAATTTATGAAAGTCCATATGAGAGTTTACCCCGTTTTTAGAGTCCTTGAGGTATGTAGCATGGGCACAACTGAAGAAGTGAGCTGGGGTGTGTGTGTGTGTTTGTGTGCATGTGCAAGTGCCTTATTTTCTTCAGGAGATTAAGATGGGAAAATATAATATTTTCTAGGTGGGAGGAATGGTTTATGCAAAAGTAATGAGACATGATACAGCAGGGGAATCCAGAAAGTCAAGGCAGTTTGGTCTGACACATTCCTAGGTTTTGTATATTGTATGGGTAGACTTGTCACTTTTCCTGAAGAACTGTATGTCCCTCAGGGGGACACACACTATGAGACATACTGTTTATCACATAACACTTAAGGACACATATTTGTTTGCCTTTGGCTGGTTGTTTATTGCTGATTTTCTTGATTTATTTTTTGCTTTCTTTCTTTTTAAAAAAATTAAAGTATCAATTTATGCTATAAAACAAGGATCTTTATACATACTATATCATAGAATTTAATCAAACTTCATAGCAATCTCGCTAGGTAAATTTTATATCACCTCTAAGAAAACTGAGATCCAGAGAGGTAACTAATGTGATCAAGCCCACACAGCTAAACATGGCAGAGCTGGTAACAGGACACCCTTTTTTTCTGACCCTAGGTTCTATACTCTTTCCTCCGGGCTTAAGACACTGCTCCAAGTAAATTTTGTATTGTAGGATAACTGATCATTTCTGGCTAATGTAGAATACTCCCTTAGAGTAAGTCAGGATATTAATGAAAACCATACTTTTAATTTAGTATTTTACATAGCAATTTAGTTTGGGCCAAGAATTTTGGAGGGAATAGGACTTATTTCTAGTTTTCTGTGATCTTTCACTCTTACCTACCCTGACTCTGGTTTTTATTTTGGTAAAGATGAAGCTGGAGGAAGGCTTATAGCTGGGATTGAACTGAACAAGTAGGACAAACTGGTGAAGGCTTGGAAGGGCTAACACCTGGATTACAAAGCCCTGGGAATTCCTCCAAAACACAAATGTCAAGCAGTAGACAAAATGACTCAACTTCATAAAGAGAATTACACGTTAAGAAGTTTCTAATACATGTTTTTAGCCTTCTTCAGGGGTAGCGAAAACTTAAAATGACATAACCACAAAGCAGAGAGGGCAATGATGGCCGAAGGACAGGAGAAAGTCTACATATTCATTCACATAGAGTCCTCTCCCATGTCCAAATGTGGCTTGAATCCTGTTAGCTTTGTTTTTCGACATAATAGATTATTTCTACAAGGTCTTTACAAAATTTAAACACAGTTAACAAATGAACTCATATTGACATTTACATGCCAATTAAAGACTACAGGTTCTGAGGTGATAGAATAAGAAGGAAGTGACAGCACCCAAGTCCATCTTGGCTGTGATAAGATTCAGGGAGACCAGACTTAAGAGTGGTACTCTGACATCATATGAGGGCAGTTTTAGGATGTCTAAAATCCAACAGAAAAAGAAAAGTGATTGAAGATGTCAAAGGGAGGAGGCTTCAGTAGATTCATCTTGCTTCATCGTCTTGCTTCATAAGTTTTGCTGAGGGCCTGCTCTGAATACAGTACGAGAAGATCCATCGCTTGGTGAAATAATTTATAATGAGACATTGGATCATAGTCATAAGAAAGGGAAAGAAAATGTCAAAGGCACCTCCCAGTGTTGCATAAGTGACAGGGAAGCAGATCTGGAACGGAAAGTGTTGAGCACTGTTTGTCTGTCCCCAGTGGAAGAACAACCTCTAACCCCATTAACCCAGAGCCAGTCAGGTCACAGCTCTGTTTATGTGAAAGTTTCTGTGACCTTTCCGGCAGCCTTTCCCCTCAGCTGGATCCCAAGCACAGTCCCGTTTCACAGCCTTGCATCATCTCCTTGGAACCAGGCCAGGTGGAGAGGGAACAGCTGGGAAGGGATGATTGTAAAAAGCCCCTACGATTCTACAGAGGGTCCAGAAATCCCCTTCACTAAGTGAACTTAAGGAGCCCGAGGGCACTTTCATCAAACACAATGGCAGTGTGAGGAGAGACACAAAATGCAAGTTGATTGGTGTGACCACAGTGCAGGGCAAAAGACATTTGTAATGAAGCTAAAAGTTTTATATATTTCTTAGCATTTGGTAATATGACCACAGACATGTTCACTAAAGCCTAGGAACAGATGCTCTTGATTCAACAGTAGGGCATAAAGTCCCACAGCAAATACATAAAGTCCCACTGTATTTTCATAATTGAAATATACAGTTTAAAGACACTTTCAATTGTTCAATGTCACTGCACACATTATGACTCATTTAAAAAAGAATCTCAGTTTCTAAAGTGACTCTTTAGTGGGTTTTCAGTAGATCCATAACATGAACTGAAATTATTTTGAGTATCAGTTGGTATCATTTAATCTTATCTCATTGCTCTAAATTGAAAGCCACTGTTACTCAAGCATATCTTGGAGAGATATGATGCCATTTTCCCCCTCTAATTTGGTTATTTGAATACATTTCATTGCTGTTTCATGATTTACAAGCTGGGTATTCCTGTGGAACTTTTAATTCTCTCTGAGCCTGTGTAATTGCAGCTACAAGATGGAGATGCCATCAGAATCTACCTGATACAGTTGTTTGAGAATTAAGTGGGATAATATATGTAGTGCTTAGCAAAATGTTGGGACGTAGAAAGTGCTCTGTAAGTGATGGCAATAATAATCTTTATCATCACCATCATTATTCATCTAAATTCAGGTTAGTCAGAGGATACATTAATTTTAAAATGATAAATTTTACACTTGAAGATAGCTTATAACTTCTGATTATTAACTTAATGCAATTAACAATACTGTCTAATTTGAAAATGTACACAAATTTCAGCATCCTCCAAATTTGCTTGGTAAGGGAGTCATATGTACAGAGGGAGAGGTGCTTTTTTTAATTATTTAAAATTTTTTAAATATCCAGGTTTAATTTTCAGGCATGATAATGTTTCATATTTGGGACCAATCTAAAAATCTCAATGATTAAAATTTGTTGATAATCATATTTGCATTAAACATTTAATCTAATCTTTAAATCTAATATGCCAACATAGAGTCTTTGATGTTTTAAAATTTGTTTATTCAAAGAAAACATGGAAACATTTGTATACCAAAGTGGAATGCTTTAAAAAATGTGCCACTCAGAGGAAGTTGGGGACAATGTTTGACCTCAAACCCATCTTGTTGGCTCTAGTTTAGGGCATCAGATTCTCAAGCTTTATTGAGAAATGTTCAGAGATGAGTAGAAAGTGTTTTGAAATCAGAAAAAGAAGACGTGTGTCAGTGCTTATCTGCCACAGCAAGGAGACCTCCTTTGTTTAAAGGCCAGCCAAGTATCGTTTTTGGATCTTCATGTACGCATCCCAGTGACATAAATGGGAGTGTCAGGTTGAAATCCTTCCAGACTTGGAGACCTCATATTCTGGACTTTTTAGACCTTGATATGAGAATAGTTTCCAGGCTTAGAATCAGATGTAATGAGAATGAAATAGTTTTCTAAAAGCTTCAAATCTAATTTAATCAGGGTAAGTCCTGACATAAACTTTCCTAGGCCCCTGTGTAGAAATATAATGCCTCAAAGTGGTTCACACTTTCATGTTTCAGAAACTTTTCATTCTGGCTTACCATGGCCTTGGCTTCCCTAATAGTAATTTTTCTTAGACGTTCTCTGAAGGCAGATTCCAAGACAAAGGTTTCTGTATAGGTAGTTAATTCATGTATGGATGTAAAATGAGAAGCAAGTGATTGCAGAAAGCAAGAAGAAATGGTGGAGGGTTGAACAGGAAGAAGGAAAAGCCAATGCAGGGACTGAGTTGGCCACACTCAGTTCTGTGGTTCCTTCTGAAGAGCTTTCTCGTATGTGTTTCAGAATTGATCAACTGGGTATCAAAAGGAATATCTATCCTTAGCTTCTGCCCCTCATTTGTCAAGGGAAACTTCACTGATCCTCCCTTGCAGTTTTGAATGATGTATAAGTATTTAAAGACTTCCCATGCAGGTGCATCAAACCCAAAACCAAACATAAAGCAAAAAACCCAGACAGGAATTGAGAGATATTAACACAGGCCTGAGTCAAGTGCTGTCAGGTTGCACCTGTGGGAAGCTGGTTGAAGCCTTCGAAGAACTGGTCACCACTAGTTCTGGAGTAAGATGTAGAGAGGATTTGAGGTAGAGCCCAAGAGGTATCTGCTACTCTTCATCCCTTCCACCCCTCGGTTTCTTTCATTCCCTTTACAGTGTCCCTTTCAAGGTAGTGGCCAAACTTGCAAGGACTTAAGAAAAGAGGGTTAGTTGAATGAGCTGTAGCCCTCACTGCTGTAACTAATCCTAAAGCCATAATCAGTATCTCCTCTCCTCCACGGTCCATTCTGAATTTCCCTTAAATGTGGCAAGACAGTCTAGTTGTGTGCCCGGTGGAGTGACCCTAGACCCTTATCCTCAGGGTTCAGAATAAAAAACATATTTTGGAGGTCTACGTGCCATCCTCACAAGATGCCGTATCTGACTGGTGCCTTTGCCAGGCAGTTCTATTCTATTCTATCGTTATCTATTCTACTCAGGCAAAGTGCTTCTGAGTGATGAGGTGCATAATAAGTCTAATGCATTCTGTGAATAGGTACCCATTCTTATGTCTCTTTTGCTGTAAAACTGGTCTGTAAAGAATTCTTCTTTTCAAGATGAAGCAGACAGAAGAGGGCAAGTATATGATAAATGCACGTGCAGCTTTCTTTGTAATCTAAATAATGATTTTGGGAGGGATGAAACCCACAAGGGTAACAAGATTCCTTTTGCGAATCATTCTGTAAATTCAAACTGCTATGCAAATGTTATGATGGTTAATAGTTATCACAGGATAGGGATTTTTGGTAAGAGAGCCATCCACACTGGTGAGGAGCTATTTTTTTGGTTACAGAAAGAGCTAGGCTGATGCCCCGAAGTATGTGGAAATCCCTTGATGTTTGCTACCGATTCCTCCCCTTTCTTCTTCCTGTAGAAGAGCTGTTCTTAGCTTCCTTAGCTGTTCTAGCTGTTCCTTAGCTTCAGGAGCCTCAAGTAGTCTAGGTAATTTAGAAAAAGAAAATGCAGTTTGAAATTCTGCATTTGCAAAGTCCAAGAATAATTTATAGTCATGGGTTCAAAAACCAAATTTTTATTGCCTTCTCACCAGCTTCAAAGTGTTTTTTACCAGAAAAAAATTGCAATAGTGCAGTATGGTACATTTTTCAACTTTGAATAAAGACTGCTTGAATTTAGACAGAGCACAAGACACAGAGAGAGAGAGAGAGGCCTCGGGGCAGGCACCTCACAGCAAATCTAGGAGGCAAATGAGGTGGGTCTGTGCTGCCGCTGGAGCTCAGACAGTGAGCACTGTAGTTACTCACCAAGAATCCAAAGCACCAACTGGGCTACAAGGGCCATGAAGTAGCTGGAGTAAAGTGAGAACCTGTGTTTAAAGACAGTAGCTTCAGGAGGCTGAAAGCAGGTGTATTAGCTCGCCCTTTCTGTCCGATCCTTGTGAAGTTTATTGTAAGGGTGTCTTGGATTTTGAGCAGTTCTCCATGGTGAAAAGAGTCTCCCTGGACCCTACAGATGACACTTTCTACACTCAATTTATTACAGGGTGTGGACACATTCCCCTGCAGAATGAGATGATGAAATCTGAATGTTTCAATGACATCACTGAAAGTGAGAATGAGGAAAATATGGCATTAGAGCTAGAAGAGAAAACATGCCACCCACCTCCCAGACCAAAGAGAAGTTTCTTCTGGAGACTCCTCAGAAGACGGGGCTACCTCATCAGTGGCCCCAGGGAGGAGGAAGGACCGCCCCCAGTGCTGCACCCGCTCTCTTCGCAGAACCAGATCTCGATGCCAAGGGGCACGTGCTCAGTGTTTTGTCCTATCTGAGTTGTAATAGGGCACATCTTAAAATGTTAAAAACAAGAACCAGTCTGTTAGCGTGAGGCAATGCTGTATGTGATACCATGTCGATAGGCAGGGATTAGGTAAATCCTCTAACAGTCGTGCTGGAGGAGGCTCTGTAGCTATAAAAGGAAAACCCAGGTGTCAAGTCTGGTAAAGACTGTACAAGGTGGAAGAGGCCCAAAGTAAGGACGTTGGCATCAGATGGTTGGCTAGTCTCCTCAGGGGTGGTTGCTTCTGGTGGAGGGCACTCCGTAGTGGCAGTAGCTAGACCATTCTTGATGAAAGAAAACTCATGCTAGGTAGTCCGTGTATAGCCTCTGTCCCTAACACGATGGCCACATCATTCACAACTCACTGCATCAACCACACTGGGCTGAGTAAATAAGGTGATTGACACTAGTAGGATGGATCATCTTGTCCAGTTGGTTGCTGAGTGCATCTTTTGTGATGAATGCATGTCAGGGGGCGTTCATGCGAGACATAAGTATTTGCATACTCTATGGCCACTTCCAGAGTTCCATCTACCTGCTTCTTCGCCAGACTTCCTTGCTTCTGATCATTGATCGTTTTTCCTTCAGGCACAGGCGTCAGTGTGTATTCATAACTCAAACCACTATCCCCACCACACATGGTAAACAATAAACTGTACTGCTCACAATTTTGAACACAGACAATCTCATTCACCTCAGTCTTTTGAGGACACCTCTGTGGAAGGCTGCAGTGTGGCAGCAGTACATTTCCTGCTAGTCCTGATGTATTACATCTTCCCATCCATGGACCAGACCTGAGTTTTTCCTCCTCTGTCAGTCGATCATAATTGTTTCAGGTTGGGTCTCCCAGGATGCACACTCTGTTAAAGGCATTTAACATGCAGGAGGTTTATTAGAGGACAGTATCTGTAGAAGGAGAAGGGGTGAGGCACAACTGGGCAGAGAAGGGAGCTGTGATGCAGTATCTCTGGAGTGCCTCTGCCAGCCCTGCAGAGAAGACTGAAGACCAGGAGACTCCTGAGAGCTGTCCTGAGCTGGGACAAGAGAACCAGATATTTATATGCCTCTGCCAGTGGTCACTGAATATCGGCTGCTGAAGGAGGGGAGTGATCTTAGGAAAGGAAGCTTTGTCCAGCTAAGGCAATCCCCAAAAGGGCTGACAGCTGAGAGCTGGACATTACAGTGTGTGGGATAATGAGTCCTTTGTTCCTGAAGGGAGATCTGGGTGGTGAATCTCAGCATACGCCAGAGCAGTCAACATCTAGAAGGTATGATCTGAGTGAAAGGCATTGGTACAGCAGAGATGGTTTTCAGGGGAGTCTCTTCACGTAATTTGCTTGTTCTTTCTGAACCTGCTCAAGTCTGAAACCAAATAAAACTTTGTTCCCTTTCATACACAGGATTGTTGCTGTGCCCACTGGACTTTATGGCCTGGCTGATTTTATAATACCCAGCTCACGATGGGCAGCTCTGGCCCCATAGTCATCTGGTATCGCAGGTAAGGCTCCAGATCTGAATACTCATATTTTGAATTTATGGGAGACAAGCAAGCTAGATTACCATCTAGAAATTTATCACATTCGTGAAGGAAACATGTAGCTCCGCTTTCAATCTCTGTGGTTTATTGATGACTCTAGCAATTCCATGGAGAATTAGGGTGTTAGAACACTAGGGTACAAATCAAGTTGAAAATTAACATACGGTGGAACAAAAAAGAACATACATGATATAAGGTAGGAATCCTTACAAGGTATCTTCAGCTTGCTCTTTTGGAAAGCAATATCTGAAAGTCACAGTTGAAGTTTCTTTTTTTATAATGTTTTCTTCTCAGAATGTAGTTTCATAGAACGCTTAGATTACTACAGATCTTAGCATCTTAACATCCAGAGATCTTAACATCTTCTAGTTAGTGCCTTTGTCTATAATTAAACGCCTATGTTTAAAAAATCAATCCTCTGGAAGATATACCAATCTTTTAATAATCTATTTTAATACTTGATACCTGTAAGTGAATACTTCTAATATCTATACCTGACCAATAGATGTAGATATTAGGAGAATTTATGTATAAATTATTTATAAAGGTATATAATAAGTAAAGTATATAAATACATACATATATACCTCCAATATATTATATACTCCTGGTATATAAATAGGAAAACTTGAGAGAAAATTAACCTAAATTTCATGGCCTATGCATATCTCAGATCTGCAGTATTATATGGTGATTTTAAGAGCAATTATTTGAACTTTGCCCCATCAAGATTTGGAGTCTAAAGTTCCCTCCCTTTGAACCTGGGCCAGCTTTAGTGACTCTCTTATAATTAACAGAGTTTAGTAGATGTGAGCTCTCTAACTTCAGGGCCAGTCAGAAAAGACCATGAAGCTGGCTACCTGGCTCTCTTGGAAAGCTCACTCTGAGAGAAGTCAGAAACCATGTAGTAAGTCTGATTATACTGATACCACAATGCTACAAAAGTAGACACTCTGGTCAACAGCTAAGCCTCCAGCCTGTAATCAACTCCAAGTGTAGCATTTGAGAGCCGTCTTTGACAGTCTACCCATTCAGACTTTCGTCTGACTGTGTCCCAACCAACATCTGAGTGCAGCCATATCAGAGACCCTTAGGGCGAATGGCCCAGCCAAGCATTTCTCAAATTTAAATCTGTAACATGAGAAG
This sequence comes from Aethalodelphis obliquidens, assembly GCF_003676395.1. NCBI lineage: Eukaryota > Metazoa > Chordata > Mammalia > Artiodactyla > Delphinidae > Aethalodelphis > Aethalodelphis obliquidens. The sequence goes on along the minus strand of NW_020838003.1, from coordinate 7,605,104 downwards.
CAAAGTGAAATGTTTGTTTCTATAGTTTTGAAATGTTTGTTTCTATAGTTTATGCAGTGTAAGTGTTATTTCATTTTAGAGATGAGGTGATGAAAGTGGTCATCGAGAAGATGTGACTGCCGGTTGACCCCCGAGCTGCACCTGGGCAATCAGACGTTCCCCATCCCCTCCCCTGTCCTCAGAATGTATGTTCTGCCCATCATTCCCACAGCAGGAGCCAGTTGCAAGGATGGACCCTTGAGAGATCAATGTGTTGTTAAGACCATCTGGACAGTATGTGACTGAACCCTATTAAGACCTCTATATGTTTTTAAGATTCTAGCAGGTGGGTGTGGAAATTTACTCTTCTTGTGGCCGTGCAAGACAAGTCTTCATGTAAGTTCCCTTTCTTCTTAAACCTACCACCTACCAATATAGAGTGGTCTGCCTCTTTCTTCAGTCTCTCCTTGCCCTCCATGGATGGGGGCCAGTTTCAAATTTCATCTGGGAAACTCCGGGGGTCACAAACCAAGATGATGAAAGTGAGTTTCAAAGAGGTTAACACTCTCCTAATGGCATGCAGCTAAAAAGAGGCAGAGTTGAAACTCAAACCCAAGTCTTGCTAACTATAACCTGAAAAATAGGATCTAAAGAATCTTATATTTGTAGAGTAAGGTCCACTCCTTAAGCAGGCAACATATCTGATATTGATTGAATTAGAAGTAACCATATTTAAATAAAATAATTAAAACACTTTCTAGAGTTCAGCATGTGCAGGCTGGAAATGAAAACTTTGGATGAGAGGGCCCTAGTGAAAAACAAATTTAACTATTACCATATGAACACTGTTGCCTGAATAGTGATGATGCCAAATGGCTGAGCAAAAGGTATTGGAAATAATCTGTAACAATTTTTGTAAAGATGTTTTGGCATAAAAATGAAGAGCAATTTTATTTTGAAATACTGAGAAGCATGAGTGAAAATATAATTAGTACCTGTAAAAAGTGAATAATTCCAGCGCTTTCCTTTAAATGACTTTTGATTAAATTCTAGTTCTTCCATATGCCATTACCCACTTAACCTAACATAAAAAAGGAGAAATCAGTTGTGTTTTTTTGCCTTTCATCTCCTTTATACATCTACTGTCAAAACAGAAATATCAAACTTAAACTACCGTATCATATGCCAAGACTGATTGAGGGACTATAATTATCCTTGTTCACACATTAAATGTATTTTTTATTTGTTCTGATTATGTATGTGGTTTGTAGTGTATTTATACCAAATAAAAGCTCTTTTCCATTTCTATATTCTACTTCACTTATGTAGTCTTTTACATATTAACTCTGAACACTGGCAAAGAAACTTTTTATCAGTAATTACCCCTTTACCTCTCTGATTGCTCTTTTATCTCCTTCTGAGGCTTTTTACGTTATCCCTGTATGATATTTAACATTTGGGGAATAGGTTGGATGTTTAGGGTACATTTATTAGGATTTGGTTTGTTTGCTCCATGGTTCTTGAGTATTCATACGTGTAAGAATCACCTGGGGAGTGCATGATTAAAACTGTGGATTCCTGGGCCATATTGCCAGAGATTCTGATCTGAAGGGTGCAGGGTGGGGCTTAGAGATTTATATTTGTAAGGAGGATTTTAGGACTTTCTCTTGCAGATTGTCTGAGTATCATATTTGGATAAACTGTCTTAACTATAATGCCAGTAATTTCAGTAACTGCTATCAGATTGCATGATGCCATCTACTATAAGTTGCTAAGCGTGTAGACCTCATCCATATAAAGGTATAAAGTTTCTTAAAAATAAAAATCTTTAAAAATACCTTTCATACTTTAAAAACATTCCTCAGAATAAATAAGCACTGAAAGTAAAACCAAATATATTTATTATAGCTATTTGAATTATTAATTAAAATACAATTTTAGCAAAATTTACAGTATGCAATAACCTTAGCACAGAATGTATGCTTTATAATACTGATCATAATTATATATTATTATATGTTTTATTACATAAAATAGATTATAGATAATATATATATTATATGTCATAATTATCTAGAAAACATAACAGTTATAATTATACATTAATTAAAATAATCATTGTTTAATGATTATTGTTTTATTGTTTAATTCATGACAGTTTGCAAATAATAAAAGGTAGTCAAGGTTTAAGCAGTTATGTAGTGCTCGCAAGCTTGTTGCTTATTTATTCACGTGCTTGCTATTGTTTTGAAATATCAGAGGTTGCTATAAAACCTATGAATGCTCTTAATGACTTAATTGCTCTTAGAATTGGGCTCCGGACGCGCAGGCTCAGCGGCCATGGCTCACAGGCGCAGCCGCTCCGTGGCATGTGGGATCTTCCCGGACCAGGGCACGAACCCGTTTCCCCTGCATCGGCAGGCGGACTCTCAACCACTGCACCACCAGGGAAGCCCTAGAATTGATTTTTTACCTGTATACTCTTGTCTTTCAGATTATTTACCTCCAGTGTTTCTACCTAAAATTTCTCCTCATAATCTACAAACTTGTCATATCTTATCTTAAAATGATCATCAAGTGAAATTAAAAATGGAAAGGGCAAAGCCAGTAAAATTTCCCTCACCGCAATTCATTTTTGTATTAATTCAGCAACAAACCTATTAAGTAACCTCTATTACCAGATAGTCCCTCAGTACTCAGAATATAAAATAACACAAAGCAACTGCTCACTAAGATGTTTAATATAATAGGTCTCTGTACTTCAAAATCTGTTTTCCTGAAGTAATCATTTCTCTTCTATATCCCTTCTTTGCTATTAAATTAGTTAATGTAATATATTAAGAGAAGGAGCTTTGAAGTCTGCATTTGTAAGGACTCAATTCAAATCCTCTCTCATCAATGAACTGTGATGTGGAATAAGAATAATTTCTTTATCTATAAAATAAGGACAATAATATTTAATTCACAGAGGTTTTATTTTCAAAGTATTTCAAAGTTTTCAAAAATAAAATAAGGCAATGTGGAGGGCTCTACCTCCAGTATGACAGTGTGGAGAGCTCCGCAAACCTGCTTCCCAGAGAAACCAATAAAAAATGTTAAAAAAAAACCCCAAAAAACCCAGCCATTTAAAGCCTCTGGAATACAGAGCATACAGTAAATGCAAAAGTATTCATTCAAGAAAATCTACTAAAACTTGGTAAGAGCAGCAAGAGTCAATGGTATTTGAACCAAGATCCACTCCCTTCTTTTCTCTCGAATCTTAGCAAGATAGAAATTCCACTCCAGACTTATATAACCAAGAATGCAAGACTCCCTCTCATTCTAGCTCCAAGTCAGAGGGTTATTTTCCTAGGAGGGGCAGGACAACAGCATTTCCCACCCTGCTCCTGGTTGTCTCTTGCTGAACCTAAGTTCTGAGCAAGTGTGACAGACAGGTGGGAGCTCCTTTCTTCTACTCAGCCCCCACTCATGGGACAGAGACTACCTCGGGTACAGCACCACTGAGAATACAGAAGCCTGTCCTTTTCCTTGCATGTAAGGTGGAGGTTCCACGATGAGAGAGGCAAGCTGAGAAAACCTGAGGCTACAGTTTGCACTCAGCACTCTGCTCCAAAGCTGTATGTCTTACCATTGTCCTCACACCTAGCACCAGAACCCTGGCTAATATATTTTGCCTGAAAGGAGAATCAGGCTCTATGTTTGAAAGCTCTGAATCTTTTCCCAAAAGAATGACTTCATTTGCAACAGAGTGTGGAAAAATTTGAACCTTGGGGAGTTCTCAAAACCAGCAGGGCTTGTGGGAACAAACATTTGATAAGAGATTGGTAGATTCATTGGGAATATACGCAGAAGTGTTGGCTAGCTCTTTGCCAGGGAGAGCCAGGGAAAGAGACAGTTGGGAAGAGCACTCCTTGGGTCAGAGCAAATCTCAAACACTGATCTTAGGAGCTGCCCCTTCAAAGCAGCCTAAATTTCACTGGATTGGCCTGTTAAACAATTCATGCCCAGGACATTGTTGAAAACAATAAAGCAATTAGCTGGAAATTATTGCAGTTTAACAGGTAGGTGTAGGCAGGGAAAGAGACAAAGAATGTCCTGCCAGATCACTGTCATCTGAGGGTGATGTGGGCTATCCAAGGCTGTGTGTTTTGATGAACAGCATCAGAGACTTCATGGAGTTGTGGGTGGCAGTGAGATGGATGATATACTTCACAAAAATAGTACAGTCAATAACAATAACAAGCCCTGGAGGGGAGGGAACAGTACTAGAATTGCTTCAATGTATTATCTATAATGTCATTTCCAACAAAAAAATTATGCAAAGCAGCAAGAACATAGGATCCATACATTGGGAAAAAAACGGACTGTAAGTGACCAGATGTTAGATTTAATAGATAAATACTTCAAAGTAGCATTATAAATATGTTTAAGAAACTAAAAGGAAACTATGATTAAAGACATAGTGGAAGGTATAATGACAATGTTGCAACAAGTGGAGAGAATCAATAAGGAGCTATAAATGATAAAAGGAACTAAGTGGAAATTCTGGAGTTGAAAGTTTCAATAACTGAAATGAAAAATTCATTGGAGGGGATCAGCAGTAGACTTGAACAAGCAGAAAATATAATTAGCAAAATTTAAAATAGATTGATAGAGATTGTACAATCTAAAGAGCAGAGAGAAAAAAAGAATGAAGAAAAATAAACAGACACTCAGAGAAATATGAGACAGTATAAGTACACCAACACACACGCAATGTGAATACCAAGAAAGGAGACAGAGACAAGAGCAAAAAAATGTGTTTGAAGAAATAACTTGCCAAATATATTGGAAGACATTACACATCAAGGAAGCTCAACAAACTCATAGGATAAATGCAAAGAGATCCACAAATAGACAAGTCATAGTAAAAATGGTGAAAGCCAAAGGCATGGAGTAAATCTTGAAAGCAGAAAGAGGAAAATGACTCATTGCTTATAGAGAATCCCAAGAAAATAAACAGTAAATTCTCATCAGAAATAATGGAGGTCAGACAGCAGTGGGATAACATTTCCAATGTGCTCAAAGTCAAAACTGTCAACCAAGAATCCTACATGCAGCAAAGCTATTGTCCAAAAATGAAAGTAGAAAAAAGACATTAAAAGGTAAACCAAAAGTGAAAGAAGGTATTGTTCACAGACCCATCTTTGAAAAATACTGCAGGTAGTTTTTCAGGCTAAAAGCAAATGATCTCATTTTTTCAAATCCACACAAGAAAACAAAGAACACTATAAAGGAAATTATGTAATTGTGAAAGAGAAGATAAATGTATATTTCTTATCTTTTCTTCTCTTAACTAATTTAAAAATCAATTATATAAGACAAAACAATATGTATATAATGGATTGCTGAGCCTATGACTCATAGAAAAGTAATATATTTTCCATTAACAGCACAAAGGAGGTAGGTGGGAACACAGCTTAGCTGGGCTAAGGAAACGAATCCAGATGCTAACTTGAATCCACAGAAACAAATCAATACATCCAGAAATGGTAAATGATGAATATTCTTGGCGTTTCCCATAATTCCTCTTTGCTGAATGTGATACTGACTTTACATGCTCTGTTTCTTACCCTTTCCTGAAATCTCAAGTAGTTGCTGCACTGGTGTGCTTTTGCGATGCAAGAGGGAAAGAAAAGAGAGAAAAGGTCAAGAGGCAGGAGCCAAGGATCAACAAGGGGCCCCTCTGCCGCATTTCTCAGGGGAGCTGAAGATGGGGAGTTAGGAGAAGTATGTGAGGAAAGAGGACTTAAAAAAGGAGAGTTGTGGAATCCCATCAGGATGTTCAATCAATTTGTGTAAAAAAAAGGGAACCTATTTTGAAATTAACTTTTATTTGCTCATCTGCTCTTTTGATAGAAAGCTCTCCAAACTACACTAGGTCTTAGGAAAATAATACCCAATACATTCTCTACTAGCTTCTGCTTCAAGTGTTTCATTAGTGATTTTTTTCATCTTATATCTTAGACATTTTGCCACTTGGCTTGAGTGATAGTTTGTATTTTTTACATCAATAATGTTAATTAATAATCATTTCATTATTTTATAAATAATATTAATCATTAACATTAATTATTAATATTTCCTAGACAAATAAGAAGCAGTTTGGGTAGTATAGTCATTTTCACAATGTTGATTCTTCCAATCCAAGAACATGGTATATCTCTCCATCTGTTTGTATCATCTTTAATTTCTTTCATCAGTGTCTTAAGTTTTCTGGACACAGGTCTTTTGTCTTCTTAGGTAGGTTTATACCTAGGTATTTTATTCTTTTTGTTGCAATGGTAAATGGGACTGTTTCCTTAATTTCTCTTTCAGGTTTTTCATCATAAGTGTATAGGAATGTAAGAGATTTCTGTGCATTAATTTTGTATCCTGCTACTTTACCAAATTCATTGATTAGCTCTAGTAGTTTTCTGGTAGCATCTTTAGGATTCTTTGCGTATAGTATCATGTCATCTGCAAACAGTGACAGTTTTACTTCTTTTCCAATTTGGATTCCTTTTATTTCTTTTTTGTCTCTGATAGCTGTGGCTAAAACTTCCAAAACTATGTTGAATAATAGTGGTGAGAGTGCTATACTACCCAAAGTAATCTAAAGATTCAATGCAATCCCTATCAAACTGCCAATGGAATTTTTCACAGAACTAGAACAAAAAATTTCACAATTTGTATGGAAACACAAAAGACCCCAAATAGCCAAAGCAATCTTGAGAATGAAAAACAGAGCTGGAGGAATCAGGCTCCCTGACTTCAGACTATCCTACAAAGCTACAATAATCAAGACAGTATGGTACTGGCACAAAAACAGAAATATAGATCAATGGAACAGGATAGAAAGCCCAGAGATAAACCCATGCACATATGGTCACCTTATCTTTGACAAAGGAGGCAAGAATATACAGTGGAGAAAAGACAGCCTCTTCAATAAGTGGTGCTGGGAACACTGGACAGCTACATGTAAGAGAATGAAATTAGAACACTTCCTAATACCATACACAAAAATAAACTCAAAATGGATTAAAGACCTAAATGTAAGACCAGACACTATAACTCTTAGAGGAAAACATAGGAAGAACACTCTTTGACATAAATCACAGCAAGACCCTTTTTGACCCACCTCCTAGAGAAATGGAAATAAAAACAAAAATAAACAAATGGGACCTAATGAAACTTAAAACCTTTTGCACAGCAACAGAAAACATTAATAAGACGAAAAGACAACTCTCAGAATGGGAGAAAATATTTGCAAACAAAGCAACGGACAAAGGATTAATCTCCAAAATATACAAGCAGCTCAATATCAAAAAAACAAACAACCCAATCCAAAAATGGGCAGAAGATCTAAATAGACATTTCTCCAAAGCAGACATACAGATTGCCAACAAACACATGAGAGGATGCTCAACATCACTAATCATTAGAGAAATGCAAATCAAAACTACAATGAGGTATCACCTCACACCAGTCAGAATGGCCATCATCAAAAAATCTACCAACAATAAATGCTGGAGAGGGTGTGGAGAAAAGGGAACCTTCTTGCACTGTTGGTGGGAATGTAAGTTGATACAGCCACTATGGAGAACAATATGGAGGTTCCTTAAAAAACTAAAAATAGAGCTACCACACAACCCAGAAATCCCACTACTGGGCATATATCCTGAGAAAACCATAATTCAAAAAGAGACATGTACCACAATGTTCATTGCAACACTATTTCCAATAGCCAGGACCATTGCAACACTATTTCCAACAGCCAGGACATGGAAGCAACCTAAGTGTCTATCGACAGATGAATGGATAAAGAAGATGTGGCACATATATGCAATGGAATATTTCTCAGCCATAAAACGAAACGAAATTGAGTTATTTGTAGTGAGGTGGATGGACCTAGAATCTGTCATACAGAGTGAAGTAAGTCAGAAAGAGAAAAACAAATACCGTATGCTAACACATATGTATGGAATCTAAAAAAAAAAGAAAAAATGGTTCTTATGAACCTAAGGGCAGGACAGGAATTAAGACACAGACTTAGAGAATGGACTCGAGGACACAGGGTGGGGGAAGTGTAAGCTGGGACGAAGTAAGAGAGTAGCATTGACATATATACACTACCAAATGTAAAATAGATAGCTAGTGGGAAGCAGCTGAATGGCACAGGGAGATCAGCTCGGTGCTTTGTGACCACCTAGAGGGGTGGGATAGGGTGGGTGGGAGGGAGACTCAAGAGGGAGGGGATATGGGGGTACATGTATACATATAGCTGATTCACTTTGTTATACAGTAGAAACTAACACACCATTGTAAAGCAATTATACACCAATAAAGATGTTAAAAAAAAAGACAATGACAAACTTGATTCAGGATTTAAGAAGAAGTCAAAGTTGATAAATTTAACTTGGAGGCCAGAATAATAGTGATGTCGTTAATAAAGAAAGAGATGTTGGGAAAAGAATCAAATTTACAGAGGGAGACAATCAGTTTTGATCACATAATCTTAAAGATGATGTCCATTAGAAAAGTGATGCACCTAGTTCTCCTGATGTGAGAGAATCATTTATAAATAATTAATAAAGGGAATTGCAGTGTGGGGATGGTCAGGGTATGTTCATAGAAATCTGGAGTTTTGTAGTATCATGCTTTTAAGGCCATGACAGGCAGAGTATAAAATGGGATTGTTCTGATCCAACATGATAATTCATAGACATTTTAAAAATTTTACAGCACTGAAGTCTGAGAACTGTGTTATATATCTTAGATTCTCAGAGATTGTTCCTGGAACACAGTAGGTACTCATACTGTCTGCTGATGATTAGATTATTAGAATTATGCAGATCTCTGAAGAGGCAAAGATACGTTTCAGGGTCATTTGAACGCTGACTCTGCTTTCTTCCTCTGGGTGGTATGTAGCCTTGCAGATGCTGGATTTGATACAAAAACAAGGAAAAGTCTAATTTATGTCAGCATTCACTTAAGTGGAAATGTATTGATTTTTTTAAAAAAAACCCTCTATAGCTGCCAATGCTAGCACTCTACCCACATCTCCTCGGCTCTCTACCATTTCATATACACAAGGCTGCAGTCAGCTTTTATTTCTAACAGCCAGCACCTGTGTCTCTTGGTAGACGGATGCTCTCAGACCTTCAGATTCCCCTTTCTTACCTGCACAGAGATCTCCAATGCCTGGGCGCTACTCCTCTTGCCTCACCACCATGGGCAATGTGTAAGCAATGTCTGGTCAGAGAGGAACTAATAACTCAGTCCTGTTGCCATCTGATCTAGGATGATGTTGAGAAATGACCCACACTGTCTCCAGAGCTCCCCTGTGGAATTGAGCCAAAGTCTTTCCTGGGACTTAGCTTGCTATGGTTTCCTTGCGTGGCCTCCCTTCCTTCCTGATTCCTCTTTCCTACTCCCGGAAACAATTTTTCCTGGGAACACTTCCTAATAAAACACTTTACATAAGTCCTCATTTCGGAGTCTAAAACCAACTTAACTGAGGTGTATTTGTTTTCCATTTGTTTTCCATAAATGACCACAAATTTGGTGGCTTACGATAACACGAATTTATTATCCTATGGTTCTGCAGGTTAGAGGTCCAACAGGAGTTAAAGCCAAGTCACTGTTAAAACTAATGCCTGGACTAAAACCAAAGTGTTGCAGGGCTGCATTCCTTTTTCAAGGTTTAAGGGGGGAATGTGTTCCCTTGCTTTTTCCAGGTTCGAAAGGCCACCTATATTCTTTGGCTGATGACCCCCTCTCTCCATCTTTAAAGCCAGCAAAGGCTAATCGGTTTCTTCTCACATCACTCCAACTTCCTCTTCTGCTCCCTCTTCTGCTTTAAAGGACACTTGGGATTATGCTGGGCTCACTTGGATGACCCACCATAATCTCATGTTAACTTCAGCTGATTAGCTAACTTAATTACATTTGTGATCTTCATTCCCATTTTTCCAGGAAACTTAGCACAGTCTCAGGTTCTGGATGTGGGGGGCTTCATTATTCCACCTATAGCCGTTGTTAAACCCCGAGTATAAAAAAAGGCTTGTGGTGAGAAAAATCAGACTGTGTTCTCAGATCAGGCATTATTCTACTCTGTTCAAAGTGTTATCAGTTTCTGCCTTTTTGGGGGGAACTGGAGGCCCAGGAAAAGTCACATCAAGATAAATTACGTCTGTTTCTAACTTGTTTGGTCCATCTTGCTTCTGTTAATTATTTGTGTCCTTGGCTAATTAAGTTTGGAGTTTAATCTGTGTGTATCTGGGGAGGGTAGGGGAGTCTATTCTTGCTAATCCGCAACTAACACAAAAGACTGTAAGTTCAGCAATGATGATTATAATGCAGTATTTTTTTCAGCTTGGACATAAAGAATAAAAAGTGTGAGCAATACTCCTTTGCAAGGAAATTCTCTTTCTATCTCAGTGTTCTAAAAGAGATTGAGTAGCAACTGCTGGAGGATATTGTAATAAGAATTCAAAGTTTGACACTTCAAACTAATATAATATTGTATGTTAATTATAACAATGAAAAAGAATTCAAAGTACGATGGGGGTTACATAAGATTGTGTCTGAGATATCTTCTATCATATGTTTTATTATTGTAATGATAGCAACATAATGAAGTTAATAATGATTTGGGAGCTGTCTTTACTTTACAGTATAACTCAAGTTGCCATCAGCAAAGCAGAAAGGAGACCGTATCTGCAGCCAAAATTGCCCACATTCTGACCAATGAAGTAATGGAAAACAAACTGGGAAAGAACAGAATTCTGAATCATGTTACCAGGAAGCTTTTAGGTTTCCAGGGAAGTTTGGAAAACTCTCCTTGGGATACTCTTTTAAGGGACACCGAGCCATGAATCAGGTGCTCATGTGAAAGAGGACTTTTTGAAGCCAGAAGAAGATAGATGTTTAAATATGCTTATGATATTTTATTTGAAGCCAAGGAAGGAGACACTAGGAGCGTTTGTCATATATTAACTGTTGCTGAGAAACTAAGAAAGGTATTTCCAAAGTAAGATGACAGCTAACTCTGGAAACCCTTGGGGCTGCTTGCCAAGACGGCAAACCCCATTTGTCACAGAGCCTGTGTAGAACAGAGCTTCTTCTAAATTTATCGTTTCCATTCGTTTTTGTCATAGAATTATAAACAATGTGAGGTTAGACACATGAAATTGCTATATGTGTTGCTTCTTTTAGCTCTGTCAGAAGCAGCTTTGTTTAATATCAACTGCACTGCTAAAGTCTATGAGGACTCAAATCCCACTAGATCCTAAAGTTTTAAAAGAGTTAGGTATGGTTATCTTGTTCCTTTCTGTATGCTCTAAATTGCCCCCATGAATGAATGAAAGAAGAGAATGAATGAATTGTTGACTAAAAATCAGTGTAGAGGTGCTTCTTCAATGTTTTGTGAAATGTGACGTTGAGCAGATATGGTAAATAGAACCATGTGAAATTGTCTATATATTATTATTACTGATCGACACAAGTGGTGATTTCTTATGGTGTCTGAGTAGATGACTAGTTAGCAGTTCACTTGTCTTTCCTCTCCCCAAAATATCTTATTCAGAATAAATCAGTTTATTAGGCCCCTATTAAGGTCCAGATATTCAGATAAATGTTTTTCCATGTTACCTTATTTAACCCTTAAAACAACCCAAGTAGGCAGAATTCTAAAACGGCCTCCGAGATCCCTACCCCAGTGTACATTTTTGTACATTTTCCCTGGGACCGTGAATCATGTAGATTTTACTTACATAATTACATTATGTTAAGTAGCACCACTGACTTTAAGAAAGAGAGATTATCTGGGTGAGTCAGACCTAATCACATGAACCCCTTAAATAGCATGAGTCTAGAGATCAGACACAGAGGATTTGAAGCAAGAGAGGGATTTGATGTGAGGGAGATTCTTCTGTTGCTGGCTTTGCAGATGAAGGGAACATGTGGCAGGGAATGTGGCAGCTTCTAGGTATTAAGTGTGGTCCTACACCTACAGTAATAGGAAAACAAAAGACTCAGTTCAACAACAGCAAGGACATAAATTCTGCCAACAGCCCATGTGCTTTGAAGAGGAGCCTGAACCACAGATGAAAACCCATAGATATAGCTGACACCTGGGTTTTACTGGGTGAGACCCTGAACGGAGAACCCAGTCATGTGTGAGCTGTAGAAAGGAAGAGATATTAACTTTATGTTGTGTTTAAGTTCCTAAGTTTGTAGTAGGTAACTGGTTACACAGCAGTAGAAAACAAATACAGATCCTTTAAGCCCTTTCATTTCATTTTATAAAAGAGGAATGGAGACCTAGTAGTAATGCCTAATTTTCTCAGAGACAAACAGAAAATATTTTAACACAAAGATTTTTGACTATGTGGTTAATATTTGTTTTTCTAATATGCCCTTTGTAAAGAAAAGAGGTTTGGAAGAAGTGAGAAGTAAAGTTCTGTCAAGTCAATGGTAAATTCTCTGTAGATGAGAGGTCACAAAAAAGTCATAGGGGGACTTCCCTGGTGGCGCAGTGGTTAAGAATCCGCCTGCCAATGCAGGTGACATGGGTTCGAGCCCTGGTTCTGGAAGATCTCACATGCTGCAGAACAACTAAGCCCATGCGCCACAATTACTGAACCTGCTCTCTAGAGCCCACGAGGCACAACTACTGAGCCCATGTGCCACAACTTCTGAAGCCCTCACACCTAAAGCCCACGCTCCTCAACAGGAGAAGCCACCGCAATGGAAAGCACACGCACCACAGCGAAGAGTAGCCCCTGCTCGCTGCAACTAGAGAAAGCCCACACAAAGACCCAAAGCAGCCAAATAAATAAATAAATAAATAAATTTATTTATTTATTTAAAAAAAAAGTCATAGGGAAGGTCCCTTACTTGTGGCTCCACTAGACCTTTTACATTTCTGTGTGTTTTAATCAGGACCACAAAGAGCCTCTGTGAACTCAATTTGAGTACGATCAAAAGTGTTTGGCAAGAAAGAATCACATGGTGTCAGATGAGCTTAAATATCTTTCGAAAGTGAGAGATGAATTTGCGGTTTGTGGCAACTTCCCAGAGTTCATGTGATTTCTCCTTATTTCTTTCTTTCTTGCTGAGAAAACAGCACACCAAACCCAACATGTGATGAACTATTTTTCTTATAAATCACATTATACTATTTCATCACATGTTGTTGTGTTTCCTGTGGATCTCCAGGACTGAGAAAAGCAGCATATAGCAAGATCGCCAAGAAAAATCCATATCTTATTACATTAAATGTTTTGCGTGTGTGTGTGTGTGTTTGTGTGTCTGTGTGTGTGTGTGAGAGAGAGAGAGAGGGAGAGATAGAGGGTGTGTGTGTGTGAGTGTGTGATATCATTCTGACTTCTAAAACTATGGCATGTGATGGCCATATTTTATATAAATCATGTAACTAAGAAAAATCCTAAGAAGATTATTTTTCAAGTTACTCATAATCCCAATACATAGAAATTTACTGGTTTTTAAATATTAGCTTTATTCTAGACATAGAATATTTATTTGCAGATAAAATGATAGAACAAAAATTAATATACTATAATAACATTTTGAAATAAACAAAATAGAATTTTACTTGGAAGAAAAGAAATTAAAGCTATGCTGAACTTTAGATAATTAACTTCCTTACCCCATGACATGTTAGTTCTAGAAGAACCTCTGAAGCAGAAGTGGGAAAACTTTTTCTGTAGAGAGCCAGATAGTAAATATTTTAGGCTGTGGGCCACACACGTTCTCTCTCACTTATCCTTGTGTGTGTTTAGGGGAAGGGACATGTATTTTACAACACTTTACAAATTTAAAAACCACTCTTAGATCCAGGACTGAACAAAAGCAGGCCATAAGCCAGAACTGGCCCAAGTAAGAATAAAATATTATGACAAATATTAAAAGATTAATTTTTAGGAAAATTCTTTTATTAAAGCAAAATATACTAAGAAAATACACAAATCATGAGCACATAGCTCAAAACATTTTCATGAGGTGAACTCACTTGAGGAATAAACTGAACTGGAGTAAAGAAAAGGTACATTTTTAGCAGCTCTGAAGCTACCCTTCTGCCTGTGGCAGCCATGGAGGTGTTGCCCCCATCTATCTTCAAGAAAAGACTTGCTTCAGCTGCCTGGAGTGCAAAGAGTTGACTGCCCTGAGCTGCAGCTTTTTCAGCATCTGTGGCCCCTGAGGCTCAGTTCTTCTGGGGCAACCCCAGCCAATAGCTGAACATAGTGGGGTTATTAGAGCCTGACCATTTCTGGCCAATGTAGAACTCTTCTATTTGGCAGTCTTTTTGTGGAGCTTCTCATTGCATTGGCTGAGACTTTCTCAAATCTGCGTTATGCTCTGAAGCTTATCTCAATTCTGTTTTCTCGCACAGGTGTCAGAGCCGCACAGGGTATAGAGACTTTCACTTCTCAACTACACTACCACCTACTTATATTTTTCAAGTGTTACCTCTCAGAAACCTATTGCCATCCTAATCCGTCTCAGCATCTGCTTCCTGGAGGGCTCAGACTGACACCTGTCCCCTTCCATCCTCTCCTCCATCATATCAAGCATAACCACTACCCTCACTTTTAACTCCCTAGGTAGTTTCCTGGATTAAACTGAGTATCAATTGAATCATACACTATGTAGTAGTTTGTAACTGGCTTATTCTATTCAATATTTTGTTTGTGAGATTCATCTTTCTTATTCTTATAGTTGTAGATTGTTCATTCTTTTTCATTAGTTTTCTATTGTATGAATATACCAATTTATCCATCCTATGATAGATGGACATCAGGTTGTTTCAAGTTTGAGGTTATTATATAGAGAGTTGCCGTAAACATTGTTGTTATGTGTCTTTTGGTGAACATTTGATTCATACCTTTTGCTTGGGTTTATACCTAGGGGTGCAATTGCTAGGTAGGTATACTATATGTATATGCTCAGTTTTAGTCAATTTTGTTAAACAAATTTCCAAAGTTCTATTATGAATTTACACTCCCATCAGCAATGTATGATAGCTCCAGTTGCTCCATTAATTTTTTTTTTTTTTTAGCCATTCTGGTGGGTGTAAAGATATATTACATTATAGTTATAATTTGAGCTTTATTGAAAAATGAATGCAGTTTATATGTTTAGTGGCCATTTGGATGTTCTCTTTTGTAAAGTGTCTCCAGGCATTTTGCACACTTTTCCTTCTATTGTATTCATTGGTATGCGTTTTTCATATTGATTTTTTGATGTTCTGGAGAAGAACAAAGCTGTTATTTATATATATTCTGGATAGTAATCATTTGTTGAATATATATATAGTTTAAATATATTCTACTCTTTTTTACTCTTCTAATGATGTCTTTTCATGAAAAGAAGTTCTTAATTATAATGTAGTCTAATTTGTTATTTTTTCTCTATGGTTAATGTTTTTTTGTATTTATTTGCCTACCGTAGGAGATAATGTCATGAAGATATTTTCCAGAGTCATGAAGATATTCTCCTATGATTTCTTCTAAAAAGCTTTATTGTTTTTTGTTTGTTTGTTTCTTTGTTTTGCGGTATGCGGGCCTCTCACTGTTGTGGTCTCTCCCATTGCAGAGCGCAGGCTCCGGGTGCACAGGCTCAGCGGCGATGGCTCACGGGCCCAGGCACTCCACGGCATGTGGGATCCTCCCAGACCGGGGCACGAACCCGTGTCCTCTGCATCGGCAGGCGGATCCTCAACCACTGTGCCACCAGGGAAGCCCCAAAGCTTTATTGTTTTAACGTTTACCTTTTGACTATATTTTTTGTGTATTAAGTGAGGTGGTGATCATGATTCACTTTTTAATACGAATATTCAATTTCCCCAGCACCATTTATTGAAAAAGCATCTTTTTAGCGATGCATTAAATAGACATCTAGATCATAAAAGAAATGATGCTTTCTTTACCCTCAATTTTGTTTTATTGGTCTATTTCTACTTCTTTGCCTTATTACCCTATTTTCCTAATTATTACAGATTTATAATATATCTTGATATCTAACATTGTAACTTCCAGCTTTGTTCTTCTCCAAGAATGCCTTGGCTATTCTTGGGCCTTTACATTTCCGTATAAATTTTATCATCAACTTGTCAATTTTCACTCAGTTCTATAAATTAAATCTATGGATCAACTGAATGACAATTGATATTTTTACAATACTAAATCTTCCAAACTGTGAACATGGTATAGACTTGTGTATATTAAATCTTCTTTAATTACTCTTACTATTATTGTGATTTCTTTTTTTGGTGTGGCGGTCTTGTACATATTTTACTATATCTATTTCTAGATATTTATTAGTTAAAATAATTTTTCTGTAGACTTTCTCAGACTTTCTATATAGCCAATCAAATTGACTCTGAATAATTACAGTTTTATTTCTTCCATTCCAATATTTGCAACTTGTATTTCTCTTTTTTTTTTTTTTGTCCTTTTTATCAACACTTAAGGCTACCAGTGCAATGTCTAGCAGTACTAATGATAATGATGATAACAGGCATCCATATCTCATTCTCAACCTTAGGAGAAAAAGTTTCAGTAATTTATTATTAGGTAGAATATTTGGTAGATTTTTTTGTAGGTAATCTGTCAAAGATTAAAAGAATTTTTTATTATTATATAAATGTTGAATTTTGTAAATGCTTTTTTGCATCTATTGAGATTATACCATGAATTTTCTCCTTTTGTTCATTTATTTTCTATTAAGCCAAATTTATATTCTGCAGTAAGCTCCTTTTCCTATATTGTTGTATTCAGTTTTCTAATAACTTGTTTAGAATTTCTGCATCTATTATTATGAAAAAGAATGGTCTGTGATATTTTTCCTTTGGTATCCTTGACAGTTTTTGTATAAAGATGACCTTGGACTCATACACAAGTGTTCCTTTTCTGTAATTTCTGTAATAATTTTGATAAATTATTTTTCTTAAAATTGTGGAAAAATTCACTGGAGAAACCATCTGGATCTGGTGCTTTCTTTGTGATTTCAATTTCTTTGATAGATTTAGGATCATTAAACATTGGTGTCACCATTGATAATTTGTTTTTCTAAGGAATTTATCTTAACTACAGAGTCAAATTTTTTGGTGTAAAGTTGTTTCATTGTAGTTTATCCCTAATTTTTTTTTTATATCTAGAATCTGACTTTTGTTTATTCTTTCATCACTATTATTGGTAATTTGTGTTCTTTCCCTTTTGGGAGAGGACATCTTTCTAGGAGTTTATCAATTTAATTATTTTTTTCTAAGAACTGACTCATGGCTTTGTTGATATTTCTCTACTGTAGTTATTTTCTCTATTTCATTGATTTCTGCCTTTCTAATTTTATTTTATTTTTCCTTCTACCTCATTTGGGTTTGATTTACTACTCTTCTAGCTTCTTAAGGTGAAATAGTAGGTCATTGACTTACACTTTTCTTTTTTTCTAATATAAGCATTTAGAGTTATAAATTTTCATTACTTTAGCTATTTCCTAGAAATTCTGATATTTTCTAATTCGAATCTTTTCTAATTATCTATTTTCTTATTTCTTTTTTAATGTATGAGTTCTTTAGGAGTATGTTGTTTACAGGTATTTGCAGCTTTTCTAGGAATATTAGTTTTAGCCATTTCTATTTAATTCTGTGGTGTTAAGAAAACTTACTCTGAAATATTTGTTTTCTTGATATTTATTGAGAATTTTTTTCTTGGCCCAGCATATGTTTTAGTCTGATGAACATCCTTTGTGTACTGGAAAAGACAATATTTGTGCCACTTGTTAGGTTAAATGTTTATTAACATCAAGTAAAGTAAGATGGTTGATAGTATTATTCAAATATTCTCTAACCTGTTTGATTTTTTTTGACTACTTGGTCTATCAATTACTGACAGAATGGTATTAGAGCTTCCAGCTACGAAGCTGTGTTTTTCTATTTCTTCCTTTTGTTCTATCTGTTTTTCCTCCATGTAGTTTGAAGTTCTGTTATTAGGTGCATGTACATTGTGATTTTTATGTCTTCTCAATGGTTTGTTTCTTCTACCATGACATGTTCCCTTTATCTCTGGTAATACTCTTCAAAATCTATTTTTTTAATGTTAATATAGTCATGACAATAGCATGTGATATAGCATAATTTTCTTGTGCTTATGGTTTTCATGGTATATGTTTTCATATTTATTCCAGTTTCTGTCTTAAAATGAATCATTTATAGAAAGCATATACTAGTTGAATCTTACTTTTTTATAGTCTGACAATCTCTGATTTTTTTTCTTTTTTTATTAAATGCAAGATTCTTTAAATTCTATAGTGTTTTACAAATTTCAAAAATTTTTACACATATGATTTCATATAATCTCATAATAACACTTTTCCCCCTACCCCTATATTGCCCCTCCCCCTGACAATCTCTGATTTTAAATGGAATCTTTGATCATTTTTTATAGAGTTCAATTATTTCATTTCATTGGATTTATATCTACCATTTTGCTATATGATCACTCTGAATGTCATTTTATGTGATTTTCTCTATTCTAACTGAAAAGTTTTTAATCACATAGGTTGTAATTTTTTGTTGTTGTTGCTTTCAGTGTGGCTTTCTTCTCTAAATGTATCTGTTTTTCTCTTACAATTTGTTTTTTTAAAAGCTTGCTGGTCCAATCTCATCTCTTGATTTTGTGTAATTTCATCTTTGAAAGTTTTGTAGTATTTGTTGGGTTTTTTTCATATACAACAATGCCTATGAAGAACTATTTTTATGATTTTCTTTTCTGTTTCTGTAGGTATTTACTTTTGTGATATGTGTCTTTCATTTGCATTCACCCAATGTTCCAGTCCTTTATTTATCCCCTTCCCTACCTAAGAGTTTCATGCTGATTTCATTTGTTATCACTATTATTATTTTTTATTGATGTATAGTTGATTTACAATATTATATTAGTTTCAGGTGTACAGTACGGTGATTCAATATTTTTATAGATTATACTCCATTTAAAGCTATTATGAAATACTGGCTATAGTCCCTGTGCTGTAAAATATATCTTTGTAGCCATTTATTTTATGCATAGTATTTCCCACTTTTTAATCCCCTACCTTTATGGTTCCCTTCCCTCCTTCCCTTTCCCCACTTGTAATCATTAGTTTGTTCTCTATATGTGTGAGTCTGTTTCTGTTTTCTTATGTTCATTCATTTGTTTTATTTTTTAGATTGCACATGTAAGTAATAATATAGAGTATTTGTCTTTCTCTGACTTATTTCACTAAGCATAATACCCTCCAGGTCCATCCATGTTGCTGCAAATGGCAAAATTTCATTCTTTGTAATGGCTGAGTAGTATTACATTGTATATATATATTGGGTTGGCCAAAAAATTTGAGTAAAAATAAAAGACACATTTTTTCATTTTCACCAAGAACTTTATTGAACAACATATTCACCCTTTTGTTCCACTACCTTCTGCCATTTTTCAGGCAACTTCATAATTCCATCTTCCCAAAATTTTTTATCTTTTTGAGCAAAGAACTGTTCCAGGTGCCTTTTACAGTCTTCCAGGGACTTGAAATTTTTTCCATGAAAAGAATTTTGTAGACAGAAATAAATGAAATCTGAAGATGCAATGTCTGGTGAATATGGAAAATGAATCAGAACTTCCCAACCAAGCTCAAACAGTTTTTGCCTGGTCATCAAAGAAACATGAGGTCTTGCATTATCCTGATGGAAGATTATGCATTTTCTGTCAACTAATACTGGATACTTTTTGTCAAGTGCTGCTTTCAGTCAGTCTAATTGGGAGCAATACTTGTTGGAATTAATCGTTTCGTTTTCCGGAAGGAGCTCACAATAGAGGACTCCCTTCCAATCCCACCATATATACATCGCCTTCTTTGGATGAAGACTGGCCTTTGGTGTGGTTGTTGGTGGTTCATTTTGCTTGCCCCATGATCTCTTTCTTCCATTCCATGTTATTGTACAGAATCCACTTTTCATCACCCATCACAACTTTTTTTAAAACGGAACTTTTTCATTACGTTTAACTAGAGAACCGAATGAGGAAATATGGTCAAGAAGGTTTTTTTCACTTAACTTACGTGGAACCCAAACATCAAAGCAATTAACATAACCAAGCTGGTGCAAATGATTTTCAACACTTGATTTGGATATTTTGAATATGTCGGCTATCTCCCACAAGATATAATGTTGATTGTTCTCAATTAATATCTCGATTTGTTCGCTATCAACTTCAACTGGTCTACCTGACCATGGAGCATCGTCCAGCAAGAAATCTCCAGCATGAAACTTTGCGAATTACTTTTGATGAGTTTGATCAGTCACAGCACCTTCTCCATACACTGCACATATCTTTTTTGGCGTTTCAGTTGCATTTTTACCTTTCTTAAAATAATAAAGCATAATATGCTAAAAATGTTGCCTTTTTCTTCCATCTTCAACGTTAAAATGGCTACACAAAAATTCACCAATTTTAATGTCTTTTTTTAAATGCACACTGATACGACAGCTGTCACAATCTAACAAAACTGTTTCGAATGAAGTTAAAGACAACTAAATGCTGCTAGAGCCATCTTATGGAAAAAACCGAACCTTTTGGTCAACCTAATATATTCACCACGTATTCTTTACCCATTCATCTGTTGGTGGACTCAAGTTGCTTCCATATCTAGGCTGTTGCAAATAATGCTGCTATGAACATCAGGGTGCAGTTATCTTTTTGAATTAGTGTTTTCATTTTCTTCAGGAGTGGAATTGCTGGATCACATAGTAGTTCCAATTTTAGTTTTATGAGGACCCTCCATACTGTTTTCCATAGTGCCTGCACCAATTTACATTCCCACCAATGGTGTAGTAGAGTTCCCTTTTCTCCACATTCTTGTCAACTTTTGTTATTTGTAGACTTTTTGATGATAGCCATTCTGACTGGTGTGGGGTGATATCTCACTGTGGATTTGATTTGCATTTCTCTGATGATTAGCAATGATGAGCAACTTTTCTTGTGCCTGTTGGTCATCTGTATGTCTTCTTTGGAAGAATATCTGTTCAGTCTGCCCATTTTTAAAATCAGGTTGTTTGTTTTTTTGATATTGAGTTGTATGAGCCATTTATATACTTTGATTATTAACCCCTTATCAGTCGTATCATTTGCAAATATTTTTTCCCCTTCAGTAGGTTGTCTTTTATTTTTTATTTATGTATTTTTTTTGCTGTACGCGGGCCTCTCACCATCACGGCCTCTCCCGTTGTGGAGCACAGGCTCCGGACGCGCAGGCTCAGCGGCCATGGCTCACGGGCCCAGCCGCTCCGCGGCATGTGGGATCTTCCCGGACCAGGGCACAAACCCGTGTCCCCTGCATCGGCAGGCGGACTCTCAACCACTGCACCACCAGAGAAGCCCCAGTAGGTTGTCTTTTCATTTTGATGATGATTTCCTTTGCTGTGCAGAATACTCTTTGATATAAATCGTAGCAATATTTTCTTGGATCTGTCTCCTAGGCAAAGGAAACATAAGCAAAAACAAACAAATGGGACTTAATTAAACTTGATAGCTTCTTTTATTATTATTTTGAATGAAACTAATTATCTGTTAAAGAATCATGTGGGGAGAAATGGAGGTAGTGAAATAAGCCAGTCAGCTTCTTCATAGGATTACTGTTGCAAATATACTCAATAGATTTGTCATTTCCTTGCCCTAGGGACAACTTTCCTGTTGCTGTTATTGTTGTTGTTATTGTTTAAGAGGCTTATTGAGGAAGTCTTTGGGTCACAGCTCTCTGTGTTGCTACCAGACAACCAGTTTGTACTTTTTCTCCTTGATTCTATTTTACCTTCTAGTGGCTCCCTGGGCTACCGTGATGTTCGTACAAATACCTGATCAACACATTTTCTCCTTTTGCTACACCTCCCTTCACATTCCCTGGTCACACACAACATCTCTAACAGGGTCTTATCCATTTTTTCATGTGATACACACATGCCCCTAGTTCTCTTCTCTCTCAACAAGAGATATTTGTATAGATCACTTGAGATAATGCTTCTTAATTTAGGAAAAGTATTTTAAAAATTGGTCAAATTCATCATTCTTCTGCATTTTGGTCCAGATTCTGAAGGATTTTGCAAGTGTGCTTTGAGTTTCACAGTTTCTATATTTTAACTATTTATTATTTTTCATGAATTTTAAGAAAAAAAAAGAAATTAAAAAAAAGCTTTATTCTGCTATATTTAACTGAGTCCAGCCAGTACTTTTTGAAGTTTTCAGTTTATATTGCACCCTTCAGATAAAAGTAATAAAGATAAAGTGATGTCAAAGATTTGAGATGCTTCCTTTGAGCATCACAGGTGTTTTAGGATTTCTTGAATCCTGGAGTACAAATTTTACTGCATCTTGAATAAAACCCTCAGCTCAAGCAGTATTTACTAAAGGAGATAGTGTAGTACAGAGGTTAATATTGTTTTGAAGTTACGCAGGTCTGGGTTAAAGTGTTAGCTCTAACACAGACCTGTTGTACAGTTATGAGAAAATTGCTTAATTTCCGTAACTCCTAATTTCTCTTTCTGTATGTTGGTGATGAAAATACCCACCTCGCAGAGATGTGGTAGGAATTAAATGAGATAACTCAGAAAGAACAATTGCTGCATAATTGTTGCTAAATAAACAGTGGAATTATGATTATTATTCTACATAAAGATGTCTGATTGAATCAAATTGTGAAATTGTTATAAAGTTTTATTGCAGAATTCCACCTTTCATAATCCTTGGGTAGAGAGATATATGTAACTCTCCACATACAAGTAAAATCATTTTGCTGGAGAAACAGAAAACTGGTAAACAATAATTCCTATGTCCTAGGACATTCGTATATGAGAGTTGAGCTTACTGGGAGAAAAGTTTTTCTCATGGAAGTGTATGCCAGCTGGTGGTATGTTATCTTTGTCTTGTCTACACCCTGACCTTTCAGCTTTATAACTTCCAAATGTTTATATAATGAGAAATGCCCTTTTAAAATTGACCCAGTGATTAAAACTGAAAATGAGAGCTGAGACTGTTCTCTAATAAATAGGCTGGATCTGAGCATACATCTGTCCAGCAAAACTCTTCTAAGCAAGCAGGCACGCATTTCTTTGCTTGTACCTAAAAAGTGAAGGTGGCATTTATACCGTTCAATAATTTTTCTCTCCGTTTATTCAATGGTGATATCTAAGTTGGCAAATGCTACAGTCCCATTTATACTACTCCTAGGCTATCTTTCAAGTATTCAGCTTTCAGATGGATGCATCCAGAGCGTTGTTGGCACATACATTTCTTATAAATTTCAACTTATAAGAAAACACTCCTTCAAGAAGAGAACTGTAGTCAAAGCAGAACCCACTCTACTCTCTTGGCAGTTCATCTTGCCAATAGATCTCTCAGTTCCATCAAAGTTTCCCAGATCCTATAACAGGTTTTTTTAATGACTTTCCAATCATACATATAGCTTTCTTCATACCTGAAAGGAGACGTGTTGCAATTATTCAAAACCATCTTTCTCAGTGACTAACAGATAAAAAAAATCCCCACAGCATAATAGAATACCCATAGTAACTTCAGCTTTATACTTTTCAAAGAGCATAAAGATTCATAGGAAAGGTTAAGTAACAATACAATATTTTTATTCAAATCTAATTGAAATCAAGTCACAGATGTGAATTGGACACAGGGATTTTAATTTCTTCTTTTTCTTACCTTGCTTTCTTCTACCTAAATTCTAGTTACAGTGGCTTCTTATTTTTTAGAGCATGCTAAGTTAGATCCTTTTGACTAGTTTTTAGGACCTTTATCATTAGCTGATTCCTCTCCTTGGAATACTCATTCTCCATATTTTAATATGACTCTCAATTCAAAAGTCACCCCTTCAAGAGGCCTTTCCTGACCATCACTGTTTAACCCAATGCCCTGTTTTATTTTCTTCAGAGCACTTAAAATTATATAAAGTTGTTTTTGTTTTTGTTTTTGTTTTTTGCGGTACGTGGGCCTCTCACTGTTGTGGCCTCTCCCATTGTGGAGCACAGGCTCCGGATGCACAGGCTCAGCGGCCATGGCTCACAGGCCCAGCCGCTCCGCGACAATGTGGGATCCTCCCAGACCAGGGCACGAACCTGTGTCCCCCTGCATTGGCAGGCGGACTCTCAACCACTGCGCCACCAGGGAAGCCCTATATAAAGTTATTTTATTTGTTTTTTTCCTACAAAAACATTCTCCCTCCGCTAGAATGTAAACTACATGACAGCAGGTATTTGTGTTTTTCACTATTTCCCTGTGTGTAGAAAAGGCTTGTAATATAGTAGGTGCTCAATAAATAGTTATTGAATAGATGAATGAATGAATAATATTTGCCAACCAGATTTCAGCTTTCTTCTAAGCTTCACTGAAACTTGATTCCAACACCTTTTGTTTTAAACTAGGACCTCAAGCTAATCACATTAAGCCATCGTGACCACACTTATTTCATGTGCTCTCTGCTTTTCAGGGAAATGGTGGTTTCTTTCATTTCAAAAGCCTGAATCGGGCTTCCCTGGTGGTGCAGTGGTTGAGAATCCGCCTGCAGATGCAGGGGACATGGGTTCGTGCCCTCGTCCGGGAAGATCCCACGTGCTGCAGAGCGGCTGGGCCCGGCCGCTGAGCTTGCGAGTCCAGAGCCTGTACTCCACAACGGGAGAGGCCACAACAGTGAGAGGCCCGCGTACTGCAAA
>NW_020838003.1:7477609-7580244 GCF_003676395.1 Aethalodelphis obliquidens | reverse complement strand
TGGGAGAGGCCACAACAGTGAGAGGCCCGCGTACTGCAAAAAAAAAAAAAAAAAAAAAAAAAAGCCTGACTCTCCTACTTGTCCTTCCACTAAGTCCTGTATCCGAATTTGAGGGATGCATCTAAATTTTACTCATTTGTTAGGAAAAGACAATTGAAATCACTGGGTCAAATAAATGTGACTCGCTGTTCACTTTAAAGTAGTTCTGTCTCCCTCCTGTGGGAAACAAAATGTTCATGACATCCGAATATCCCTATTTAGAATATTTAATCATTTAAATATTCAAGTAATAATAATAAGTTTTTCTATCATTCAGTAATCTATAACAATCCTGAGAGGATAGTGAAGTCTCATCACTTTGTAAATGTACTTTACTATCGGAGCACGGCACCATTTTGTGTACTTTAAGAAATACTAATTGATAAAAGTTGAGGCATGTAAGGGATCTCAAAATTATCCAGTCCAACTACTCTTCCAGTTTCTGGATTCTCTGCATAAGATTTCTTCCAAGTAATTGTCTTGTGAGTCTGTGTCTAAACACCTCTCTTAACAGGATTGACATAATGACTTGAGACAGTAAATCCTATCTTTGGACAATTTTGATGGTTTAAAGAAAATTTTCCCCTTATGCTAAATATTTTTCTGAGGTGTACTTCAATTGGTTCCATTTATACTCCATGGTACACACTGAACAACTTTATTTCCATTTACGAAAATAATTTTTCATTTGATATTCCTATTGTGAAATAACAAGGACTTACTCAAATAATATAAAAGTATATAAAATTAAAAGTATCTCTTCCTCACTCCATCTCCTAGCCCTAGTCTCCAGAAGTAGCACTATCAAAATTTTCTTGGGGAGACTTTGAGAAAATTCTCATCTAAAAACATATATACCTACTCATACAGATATAAATTATACATATTTTTAAGTACAGATTGGAATGTAACATACACACTATGCTGCCTAATTTTTTATTGTACAGTGGATTCATATTTCCCTATGAAAATGTACAGACCTACTTCATTCCTTTCATTAGGTACAGAGTATTCCATTGGAAAAATCCTGATTGATATAAGTTTACATGCATTTATGAGTCTACGTGTAGGATAAATTTTCCAAAAAGGGTTTGTTAGATTAATTTTTCTTTTATTTCTGAGCAAGAATTTTGCTCTTTTTAAAGATAATTAATTACTACTTTGTTCTAAAGTGACATAACACAATTACTTTTTTTTCAAGTTTCATAGCAAGTCTTCTCTTTGATAGGAAAAAGCATGAAATAAGTATATTGTGCCTGAGATTCAACCTTCTTTAATTTTTAGAAAAACGAGATGAAATTTAACATTGCTTTTGGTTAGTACCTTTAAACCTAGAGCATATATATATATATGTATATATATATATATATATATATATATACACATTGGAAATAATAGCATGTTTTTACAGTAAAATTGTGAGAAATTAGTTGTTAAGGAAGTGACTGTTTTCTTTATTGGCCTTCAAAGATAAATGTCTAGAAATGTATCAACTTATTCTTCTATAATAAAACAATTTTATTTTGAAATAACTTTAAACTTACAGAAAAGTTGCAAATATATATAACAGAGAGTTCACACATACCCTTCACTCAGATTCCCATAATGTTTATAATTTTCAAAACCATAGTACAATGGTCAAACCAGGAAATTAACATTAGTATGCTCCTATTAGCTGAGCTAAAGACTTATTCAAATTTCAGTTTCCCCCTTATATCCCTTTTCAGTTCCACAATCCAGTTAAGATCCCACATTACATATAGTTGCTGTGTCCTTCGTCTTCTCCAAGCTGTGACAGTTCCCGAGTCTTTCCATATCTTTTGATACTTGATAATTTTCATACTCATGGTCAGTTATTTTGTAACATCTGATGTTTTCTCATGATTAGAATGAGGTTATGCATTTTGGCAAGAAAATTACAGAAGTGATGTGTCCTTTTCACTGCATTATATCAAGGGGAAAATGATTTTTATATGCATTATAACTAGTAGTGTAAACCTCAATCACAAGGCTAACATGGTGTTTGTTAGGTTTTTCCAGTGTAAATTTACTATTTTCCTTTGGCAATTGATAAATATCTTGGGAGAGTTATTTGAGGCTCTGCAAATATTCTATTTCTCCTCAAACTTTCATCCACTTCCTTTTTCATCCACTGGTGGATCTTGCTGGCAACCATTGTAACTAGGGTGTTTACCTAATGATAATTCTATATTTCCCTGTCTTTCTACATTTATTAATTGGAACTCCTCTGTAAAAAAGAGCTGCTACTTCCTTTATTTATTTACTCAATTACTTATTTATACCGATATAGACTCAAGTACATTTGTTTTATTCTATAGGTTATAGTTAAATACTATCATTATCTTTTGCTCATATTGCTCCAAATTTGGCTATTGGGAGTGTAACAAAATACCACAGAGTGGGTAGTGGTACATATCTCACAATTCTGGAGGCTGGAAATCCATCAAAGTGTAGGCAGGTTTGATTTCTCCAAGACCTCTCTCCTAGACTGACAGATGTTTGTCTTCTCACTATGTGCCTTTTGTCTGTGAGGCACATCCTTTGTGTCTCTCTTTTTATAAGGACACCGGTCCTAGGGCCCCACCCTTATAATCTCACTTAACTTTAATTACCTCCTTAAAGATCCTATCTCCAAATGTAGTCAATTGGGAATTAGAACTTCAAGGTATGAATTCAATACGTAACTGCATTTATTTATCTTCAAGCGTTTAGCAGTCAAAGCTGGCTGCTGCCCCTTAGCCTCTCCTTCTACTCTGACAATCTGCTTCTGTTCAGGCTGCCTTGTTTCCTTGATTCCTCATTCTACCTTTTCTCTCCGATTCTCTAGGATGAAAACGGCTATGATGAAGCTCTCACATTTTTTCACTCTTTGCATTCTTATTGGAGAGCCATTGTTTGAGCACTTCAGGCCTGGATGATTGATTATAAGGAGACTGCATAATGAAAAGATTGGTAGGTGTTGATGTCCTCTCAGAAACTTTTGTTAGTTTGCTACAAATTCTACTGGGTTTGGCAGCCTTCCATCATAGTACATGGCTTCTCTGTGCTTTCCTAGTTCTACTGCAGATGGAGTTTTCCCCTCTGTTTTTCATTCTCTTTATTGTTTTTAGTTGGCTTTGAGAAGAGCGGTGTGAAATGCCTTTATTTGGCCATTATCATTAATTATGGATAAACTAAGTTAGTCATTGATATTATTAATATTATGGAAATTCTAAAGAGAGAACTGTGAATATTAATGGAGATTACATACTGATAAATTTTAAAGCTTTCCTCAAAATATTTGTTTGTGATAAACATAATAATAATTAAAATAAGAGCCACCAACGTTTATTGAACTCTTACACTATGCCCAGTATTGTGCTAAGTATTCATAATGAAAATCTAATGCACTCTTATGACCACTCTAAGACAGAGATAATAGTGTTACATTTTACAAATGGGAATACTTGTTCAAGGTCACAAGTATGATAAATATTAGAGCTGGATATCAAATGCTTGTCTATCAAACTAAATAACATATTTTCAACCACGATCTTGTAGAGATTATCTTAAAAGAAACAAAAACAAAGAAATAAATACAAAAGAAACAACAACAAAACACCCTGCAATATCTTATAATACCACTTTCTTTACTGAGTGTTCTATTTCCAGTAACTTCCCTACAATATATGTTAACTCATAAATGTACTCATAGAATAAAACAAACACATATATGTCATGGTCACTATTATGTGTAATTTTTCACTTACAAAAGCAACATATTGTCTCTACTCGGAGTAGCCTATCTGTTTCATAGTTATTTACTTCCTTATACACAAAATCTACACGGGAAATGAACCCTGGCTCTGGTTACTTTGTACTAATATAGCCAACACAGATTGATGCAGTTTTCTCTCCATGCCCAAATATCTATTAACATGGAGAAAATCTGGATTATCTGGTACTGAATGTGCAAAAATGAGTTTAGCGCTCTGTGCTGGATGATTGATTGAATCCTTGGATCAGCCTATCAAGGTTTAATTGAACTACAAATCCAATGATAATTGGAATAGAACTCTGGTCCAAAACAGGACACCAATAATCTAAGCTTTAGTTAATGAACAGAGGCAAATGGAGATTTCTACTGTATTCATGGCATCCTTTGATTGTATCAGTCATTCAAAATCTATGGCATTGTAATATTTACAACGAAGAGTTATATAGCAACAATTATGCAGTAGTCACTTTGTGCTCAGTAAATGAGTTTAGAAAAATAAGATATAACAATGGAATATTTAAAAATACCTTCATCTGTGTTTCAGCTTCCTCAAGGCTCTATGTTTCTTCATACAGTATTAATGCAGCACTAGGTACATAGTAGTTGCTAAATTCATGTTTTATTTGTTTGTACGAATGGTTAGTCTTTGGAGGAAATAGATGAGTAGATGAGGTATAATAGAATCCATTCATGATAAAAGTTTTATCAGTTGATAAAAAGGTTTGCTTACTGAATAAGATGTACATCTAGTTAGTACTGTAGTTGCCACTGTCAGCATTTTCATCTGATATTTTGAGTGCGCTCATTGGTTTAGAATTACCAAAATTAGTTAAACTGCATGCAAATTCATCTAACATTGTCACTTTGTCAAGGTTTGAGAGCTGTGATGCTTATTTCTGAAATATTTTGGAAAGTGTTATTACTTAAAAAATTCACATTTACAAATGTTCAAGAAACTGAAGATAAAAGTGATTGAATAAATCAAAATGACAAAGTTGTAGAGATGGAGAAAAGATTAGAGGTTAGGAGGGGTTAGATATGAGTGAGAAGAGGGAGAGGGTGTGACTATAGAGGGTAGCCTGAAGGAGATTGTTGTGGTGATGGAATAGTTCTGTATCATGAACGTGGTGGTAGTTGTAAGAATCTATACACATAATCCACATGTTTTAAATGGCATGTGTAATAAAATGGCACAGATACATTATATCAATATCAATTTTCTGGTCTTGATATTTTTCTATTGTTACATAAGATAAAATCACTGGGGGGACCTGGGTAAATGATACACAGGACCTCTCCACTAGTTTTCTTACTTCTTGTGAATCTATAATTATTTCAAAGTAAAAGTATAAAAATGATTGGTCAGAGTTAATCTTGGCTTAGTATAATAGTTGTATGTTTCTTTTCCTTACCGTTTACAGGTAAAAATTTTCTACAATTCTAGTTTGAGTGATGCTATTTACAAGCTGTACATACTTGGACTTTTGACAAGAAGTTGCAGGTGGCATATCAACTCATCACCTGCCTCATGGACTCTTGTTGCTAAGTGATAAATGCATGACATTCAATCTGATACTTTTCTTTAGATTGCAGAATATCTCAAGTGTTTGGGTCCAAACACTGTTGTGACACTTGCTGGTTTCTACCTTTATTGCAAATATGGTTTTATATATTTCACCAGTATAATAAATGTGAAATACTGTAGTTGTACTGATTTTATAGGTATCTCTGTGATGTCAAGTATACTTTGAAACAATACATCCATATTCTGTAATTCACTGATTCTTTCTTGTGTTTATATATAGATTACACTTACACGAATGGTGTAGATCTTCCTCATAATACATATATAATGGTGCAAGAACACTGCTAGGATCTTAGTATATATGTATAAAAGTAGATGAGAAAGATATTAGAAATCTCTTTCCTTGCCTATCTCTGTCAATACTAGGAACCCCAAAAGCAAATATACTATCTCATTGTTTCAACTTGCAGTTCCTCAAAAACTAGTGAAACTGAGAAATAATATTTATTTCCATTTGTGTTTCCTAGTTTATGAATTGCCTCTTTGTAGTGATTTGCCTATTTTTTTCTACTTAGATAATATTCTTTTCCCCAGTGATTTAAGGAGCTGCTCTGGCTAATTATATGGAGTTTTGTTTTTGTTTTGTTTTGTTTTGTTTTGTTTTTTGCCGTATGGTGGCCTCTCCCGTCGCGGAAAACAGGATCCGGATGCGCAGGCTCAGCCGCCACGGCTCACAGGCCCAGCCGCTCCGCGGCATGTGGGATCTTCCCGGACCGGGGCACGAACCTGCATCGGCAGGCGGACTCTCAACCACTGCGCCACCAGGGAAGCCCTATATGGAGCTTTTGTTGTATATGTTGAAAATATTCCTCAGTGTATCTTCAATGGGCGGAAGGTAAACATGGGTGTGCTCAAGAAATTGATGAAAAAAGCAAGCAAACAAGCAAGCAAGCAAGCTTGCTGTGGCTGATGCACAGAGAGTGAAAGGAAGCAGGAGTGGAAAACTGTGACAAGTATAGAAACATGTAGGCTGTGTAAAGGATTTTAGTTTTTATCCTAAAGCAATGAGAAGCCACTGAAATGTTTTAAGTTCAGAGTGGGTAGGATGAAGTATGGAGATGATGGTGGTGTTGGAAATGAGGTTTATTATAAAATATCTTTAAAAATAGTTTATCTAAAACTTTTAGCAGGGCTTCCCTGGTGGTACAGTGGTTGAGAGTCCACCTGCCGATGAAGGGGACACGGGTTCATGCCCCGGTCCGGGAAGATCCCACATGCCACGGAGCGGCTAGGCCCGTGAGCCATGGCCGCTGAACCTGCGCGTCTGGAGCCTGTGCTCCACAATGGGAGAGGCCACGACAGTGAGAGGCCCGCGTACCACACACACACACACAAAAACTCTTAGCAAAGAATGGAACACAGGGGACTTCTCTGGTGGTCCAGTAGTTAAGACACCGTTCTTCCACTGCAGGGGGAATGGGTTCAATCCCTGGTTGGGGAACTAAGATCCCACATGCCACACAGTGTGGCTAAAATTTAGGAAAAATAAAAAAGAATGGAACATAGTAAATATTTAACAAATATCTGCTGTTCATTGTTAATATGAATGTAATGATTACTATTAGCATTTCTGTCAGAAGGAGACTGAAGTCTGGTGAGGCAAAATAATTATTCCAATGACACAGCTATAAAGAATCACAGATAGATGTTTCTAGGCTAGATCTCATTCTCATTCTGATATCCAGAGTGTAAGAATGTCTACAGCGAGAAATTCATGAGCTCACAACCCAAATCTAGCCTGGGGAGTGATCCTGTTACAGCCTAAACATTAGGAGTATTAACAACAAAAATTAAACCATGCATTAGGTCACTCTCACAGGCGTCATACCAAGTGCATGTGATTAATGTATTGGAGGCCAAAAGACTCGGTTACAATAGTGTTTACACGGACTAGGTCTTGGGAAACAGTATTATCCTCATTGTATAGTTAATCGGCCAGGATTTACAAGTGCCACTTTTCAAAATTAAATAATCTACAAGCTTTGTGTTCACAAACACGCACATACTCTATGGGTCCTCAGTAAATGTTAGCTGACTGACTGACAGATAAACACCCCCATAAACAGATAAACACTTCTAAGTGAAGTGTAGCCATATATTTAAAGAGGCAGTATCAGATCTACGTGTATAAACTAGAGATTAAATATATGAGAAACAGCAAAAATGCAATAGTGAGCTGCTTAAATAGCAAATGAAGATAAATTCCAGCAATTATTAAAGTATCCCAAGTGAAAGTTTTATAAAGTAACTCTACTCCACAAAATACATGCTCTTCAAAGATCATAAACAAATCCATTTTTGTAACTTTAAATCTTTACCCCGCCTATCAATTAACTTGCAAATAATGGAGACAGTGACCTTGTTAATATGTGTGGTATTTCTTGAGAAGGAGGTATAGCATAAGGAAACAGCAGAGACAAAACTAAATTCAAGAAGTGGACATTTGATTACACCCTCTCCTCTCAGTTTACAGTATGCTAAAGTCTTATTAACTATTCTTACCTAAATTAATGAGTAGATTCCTAATAATTGAAATGCAGCAACACAAACTAACACTCTTGAGTTTAATACTTAACTAGTTTAATGAGCTTAGGCCAGATTTAACCTTTCTTAACATTTTTTGCTCTCAATGGGAATAATTTAGTAAACTCTTTCTTTAAATGTTTCATTAAATATGTGTAATATCTGGTACAGTGCTGGATATTTAATGAGCATGAAATAAGTCTTCTTTGCTGATATTATTTACTGACTCATAGTGATGATGACAGTTTCCCCCGTAACAAAGCTCTCCTGACAATGGGACTGTAGTGAGGAGTTCTGGTTGAGGGAGTTTAGCTCACAGGATGAGACAGTAGATTAGTCTCTGGAGGACAGGACAAGTCTGGTTAAAAGGTGCTCTCCAGGTTGGCATAGGCTGGATGCTTGAAGTGTGTAAGTTACTGTGGCCAGACCCAAAGGAGAAACTGAAGACCACAAGCTCACCTTAAGGGGGAGGATAAAGGAAGTAAAGAACTTTTAAGTATGAGTTAAGAGGAAATCCAAACCCTGGAACGAAGGCATGATCCAGCCTATTGCATTAAAGGGCCAAGAAGAGGGTTTTGTTGCTGTGGTCATTTGTATGTTTTGTTTTAAGAACTTGGAGGCCCCATTCCTTCAAGTTATATTGTGTATTGAGACTAACTGAACATTTTTTCAACATCACAGTCACTGCTTCATTTTCTACAAAGGTTAGAGGTTCCTTGTAAGAAGCAGTGAAAAAATATAGTGACATATTTTAAAGGTTGATGCAAGTAGTAAAATTTGTGAATACCATATTAATAGAGTATTAATGAATACTATTATTGGGGTAGAAAGTGGCTCATAAATAGCTAAAATTATGCTCTTTCTATATCCATTCCTTCACTTCCCTTCTTTTGCTAAAAGTGGAGCTAAGATTGAATGGAATGTACAGGCCTGTTGTGCTAAGTGTTAAATTTATCTTCTAAAATGAAATCAGATGTTTTCTTTGTAGAGTTCTTAATAATCCTGTAAGAAGTTATTTTTAGGCCAAATTTAGCTGAAAAAATTGATGTTAAGGGAACAAAACTAACAAGCCTAATATTAAATAACAAGTAAGAGACGGAATTTGAAACTAAGAATGTTTAAAATTCAGAAAGACATACCATATTTCTGGTTGGAAAGACAATATTACAAGGATGTAAAACAATCCCAATCTATATACACACAATAAAATTGCAATCAGAATTCCAAAGCAGCTCATTTTAGCTGATCAAAATAATTTCAAGTCTGTTCTCTATGTCTGTGTCTTTATTCCTGCCCTACCACATATCAGTACCTTTTTTTAGATTCCATATATGTGCATTAGCATACGGTATTTGTTTTTCTCTTTCTGACTTATTTCACTCTGTATGACAAACCCTAGGTCCAGTCACCTCATTACAAATAACTCATTTTTTTCCTTTTTATGGCTGAGTAATATTCCTTTGTATATATGTGCCACATCTTCTTTATCCATTCATCTGTTGATGGACATGTAGTTTGCTTCCATGTCCTGGCTATTGTAAATAGTGCTGCAAAATAAAACAAAGTGAGAGAGTAGCATTGATATATATACAATGCTAAATGTAAAACGGATGGCTAGTGGGAAGCTGCTGCATAGCACAGGGAGATCAGCTCGATGCTTTCTGATGACCTAGAGGAATGGGATAGGGAGAGTGGGAGGGAGGCTCAAGAGGGAGGGCATATGGGCATATATGTATACATATAGCTGATTTACTTTTCTGTACAGCAGAAACTAATGCAACATTGTAAAGCAGTTATACTCCAATAAAGATAAAAAAAGAATGAAATTTAAAAACGTTATTACAAAATATATATGGAACAATAAGAGTGTAAGAATTGCCAAGAAATTTTGTAAAAGAATATAAGGGAAGAACTTCCCCTATCAGTTAATAAGACATTATAAAGCTGCAAACAGAGCAACATGACAGTGGCACAGGAATAAGTGGATAAATGAATGGTTCTGGCCATAAACTAAAATTACATGAATAAATTTCCTAAGTACTACTTACCTCTACCTATCTCTATTTCTATATCTACTCCTAACCCTAATGCTATCATTACTCCTATTCCTACCCCATTCATATCTCTATCTCTTTATTCTACCAGGACCAGAACTCTCCCTCTCTCTTCTTACCTATCTATCCATGTCTATCTCCATCTATCTATCTATCTATCTACTTATCTAATATATTTATATCTATGCATAGATATGGAGCAGGGAAGAACCCAAGATAACACAGATGTATTGGAAAAGACTGAGAGATTTGATTACAGAGAATATTTTCAATGTTTTTAGAGAAAATACATCAGCAGCAGAATCAAAAGATAGATAATATAATTTAAAACGTCTCCAACACATACGATAATGGGCTACTCCTAGTACACAAAGAGATTTTACTAATTAATAAGAAATAAATCAAGCAGCTCAATTGTAAAATGTATAAAGGAAATAAATAGGCACATCAAAATCTATATGGAATGTTATCTCTGCAACAATGTCTCTTATTCATTAAGACACAATTAGAACCTCTGTCAAAAATTAGTCAGAATTCTGCCACCTCTATTCCTCACAATTTTCCTTTAGGTTCTCCTCTTACCCTATGACCAGAGAATTCAGTACTCTATAAAATTGGCTCTTCCCTAAAATTCTTTCTTCTCCAAAATTTCTAGACCTTCTGATTAAAATCCCCAGTTGATTAGAGCTACTAATATCAGCTAGATATTGATTTTTCAAAATACACACTAAGGTAAAAGAAGGCTTATGCCTTTTAAGGGATCTGCATTTGCACAAGTATAAGACACAACTGTTTGATCCTGTTTTATAGGTTGAGGAGACAGAAGGCTTCTACTGATTGGTTTTACAAGATTCTGGAAAGGGCTACTTTTAATATTAGAATTAAAATTCGGGGATAATTATCTTCTAAAGAGGTTATTCCTTATCTTCAGAGATGTAAATACTCAACATAAAGTACTCAAGCTTATCTTTTAAAAACATGCAGCAATTATCAGAGAAGACCCAAACCCAGAGAGATTTGTGCTATATACATTGGATTGACTTTATACTGTGGCCCAAAGGAAAAATGCCACAGCAGTGATACCTGATATTGCAATAAAGTCAGAAGAACAGTAAAAAAGAACTATGAAGTCAGAAGCAGAAGTTGGATCACTTATGTACCTGGGCTAAAAGACGGCAAATGCCAGAAATCAATGCAGATAAACGTAGAATATTTAATCTTGAGAAGAAGCAGAGTGAATGTTCAAAAAAGTAAAATAAATAAAAAACAACAACAAAAACATTGCATCATATTGCCCGAAGAACAGATTTGAGAGTTTTGGAAAAATTCTCTAAAGTGGGCAATACATTGTATAGCTCTCCAAAGATGAAGGCAAAAAGATGGTGACACAGTTCCCCTTGAAATACAACATAAACCACAGGGAAAAGGGAAGGTTTTCAGATTCTCTCTAATGAAGTAACTAAACCTCTGGAGCACATGGCTGTTATTAGCCAGATCTATGGATGGAAAAGCCTGAGCGGTGAACACTCATCATAGACAATTTTAATGGCACCAAAAATTAGAATTTAACTTTCTTCCATATTTTTTGTCAAAATATTTCTATGAATTCCCCATAGGCAGTAAACCATGTATCATTTTAAGAGTTTGAATATGTCAATGACCTTGTTGTTAAAAAGAATAAACATTTTTACACAACACTAACCTTCTAACCCAATCATCCCTCTCAAAATATTGAATTGAAAGATGTACAAATTTTTTCTACTTTAGAAACACATTATTTTGAAAATAATTCCTGTTGATAAATGCTTATTTCTTCTCTCCCTAACTCCTTCTTCTCTCCCCTCCCTAATTTTATCTTTTCTTCCCAATAGCAGTTGATAGAAATTTGTTTTCTTTTCCCTAATTTTCTACTGCTGCTATCTTTTGCTGTCCTTAGGAAGATCCTAAAAACTTATTTACTAGTTTTTATTTCCTACTGTATTACATTCTTCAGTATCTTTGCCATAACAGTTATGTGATTAACATTATTGGTGATTAGAGAATAAATTTTATAAGATCAATAACCAGTGAAAATCTTATAGAAATTTTTGCATGCTCACTGTGTGCCAGGCATTAAGG
Organism: Aethalodelphis obliquidens; assembly: GCF_003676395.1. NCBI lineage: Eukaryota > Metazoa > Chordata > Mammalia > Artiodactyla > Delphinidae > Aethalodelphis > Aethalodelphis obliquidens. Next base: position 7,568,147 of record NW_020838003.1, on the reverse strand, counting down.
GCTTTATTTTTTTTATTTTTATGACAGTTTATGAGCTAAATCTTGAAATTACCCTACTTGCAAAGGAGAAAACTGAGGCTCAGAGAGATTAAGATTACAGGGCTAGTCACAGCTAGAGATGCAGTTCGTAAAGGCAGAGACATCTGAGTCTAGAGTAGTACTTACACCCTACTGTACCACTGCTAGATAAGTCCTGGAAACAAGACTTTTAACTCTTGTGGGGACACCATATTCATTAATAGTTTCAAACAATTCAAGGCATTGAGAAATAACATTCCACTGTGCAGTCCAATGATAAGTGAGGAACTGTGCCAAGTCCTGGGAAAGAGAGGGTTTTCCATCTCTCTGCCTACTGCTTCTCATTTCTTTATACTTGTTTGTAAGATCAAATGCAAATGGATGAAACATTTAGTGAACAACTTGGCTTTATAAAGAAGACGTGCAGCCTGCTGGTTTCATAGATTTTCCAGACAATCATTCTTCAGACGTATTTACTTTTTGCTGTTTCAGTGGATAAAAGGGACCAAACTGAAACTCAGCCCTCATCTTCATCTCCTGGTTGGGACAAAGGTAAATATACCTTCAGGTTTGATTCAGTAGGAAAGGCGCATCCAATCTCATTTCAATAAGCATCTGAGCAACTATCAAAGATCCATTACCTTTAGAAGGAGAGGGAAGAAATGAATGTCAGATTATTAAAGACATGACATCCTAATTAAAAGAGTCTGTGTAGAACGCCAGAGCGGGTATAGACAGAGCCAAAGTGACTGTGAAATCTTGTCTCTGCAGATGTCAATAGCCTAAAAGCAGATCCTTTAATTAGAATCTTCTTTTATTTTGTCTGCACTCTAGACATGAAAACTCATTGCAGTCACCCTGCCTAGAAACTGAGTTGCTTAGAACAAAAAGGCCTGTCCTGGAAAAAGAAAATCACGGTCGTAACAGTCCAAGTAGATAAATATGTATATAGACTATCATTTTCTTGTAGCAAATGGTAAAAAGATATGCAGTGACAGTGAGAGAGTCATGCGGAGGGCCTGCTTTATCACGTACCTCTGACTATGTTTCCCAAGAAGCGCTCCTCACCTATCCCAGGCCCCTGGCCATCATTAGTCCTTGCACTTGGAAGCAATGAAGGTGTCTCTTCAAGTAAATCATTTGAGGATTTTTATAATCTCAAAAAATTTTTTCTAATATTTTTTTCTAAGTTTTCCAGGTTTAAGGTTTTAATGTTTTTTTACAGGCTCCAGACGCGCAGGCCCAGCGGCCATGGCTCACGGGCCCAGCCGCTCCGTGGCATGTGGGATCTTCCCGGACCGGGGCACGAACCCGTGTCCCCTTCATCGGCAGGCGGACTCTCAACCACTGCGCCACCAGGGAAGCCCTAATCTTTTATTATTTATTGAGCAGCAGTTTCGTAGAGCATGGTGAGAAACCCTGGGTAAATAGTTGGATGCAAAATCTGTGCCGTCCAATGCTCTATTAAAAACTAATGAGTTCTTTCTTTTTCATATTATCACTGTTCTATCCTCTGGTGCTTAAAAACTAATAACATGTGGGTTTATAAACCTTTGGCTGTTGATCAGTAAAACTGCTGATAAATATATTTTAGAGATTGCACGGGAAAGTCTGCATATAAGTTTTTTCTTCAACCACTGGAAAGATCATAGGCACCTATTTCAACTGAACGTATTTTCCAGTGTTTTTTTTTATGATATCGGGATAAAGAAAATTACATATCAACATAACAAAATAAAATAAATCTATTTCAAACTGCAACTTTGAAAATTAATCAGAAAAGATGTAAATAAGACAAATGCTATGGAATAAAGTTAAATATTTCTCACTTCACTACTAATGAGGATCTGATAAAATATTTGCAAATCATTGCAAATAATGTCTTCTTGTTAGAATTAATGAGAATAAAATGAATAAGGAAGAAAGTACACTGTTCTAACTTCTTTTTTGAAAGTCTTATGTCTGTATTTATTTCTGGTATCAAGTAGAATTGATTTGCATCTGCCTTTTAAGTCTTAGAACTTAAAAGGTTCTGGTGGTTAGAAATTTATGAAACCTGAAAGGGTCTGACCCTTATCTAATGAGGAAAAAATAGAAAGCAGGCACACTGAGAATCAGTACAAAATATGAAGTCATAATAACTTTGACTATTGAATTATTATTCTTGTATTATCTATGCATTTGTAAGTCCAACATATATAGGAATAAGGGCAGGAAAAAAGAAAGAAAGGAAAGAAAAGGAGGGAAAAAATGAAGAAGGGAAGAAGGAGGAAGGTGAATGACGAGTGGTATGTGATGAAAACTGAATCAAATATAAAAGGGCTTTAAGTCCTATGCTGCTTATTTAACACAATTCTAGCTGTATTTTTCTCAGTTTTATAATGAAATATCACATCTATTCTTTCAAGATAAATATCATTCTTCCTTCTCTTAGACTATGATTTTGAAAAACCTTTAATTTTGGATTATGTATGCCATTTGGACCTTCAATTTATTTGTGGCAGCAAGCACTCTGATGAATGTACTGTTTGTCCTATAATTGCTGTCTTCCAGTGAGCATTTTGTTCCATTATGATCTCCTAGAACATTTTATTCTCAAAAAGATATGGCACAGACTGATTCTTCATTTTAAGGATGCTTCTTTAACTTCTCCAGGTTTTAAACTAGTTAAAATTATATTTTGAATAATAAAAAGTGGGGGAGAAAAGAATTATCAGGACTGGGACACATTTTAAAATTCATATTGAATATTTCTTTTTATTTTGGAAATGCAAATATATCATGGAATGTAGCCTAACACTTATAGACAACTCATTCATGACATGCATTATTAATATAAATATGTGGATGGAAACAAATTTTGTTGTAGAAATACAGAGTGTTTTTTAGCAAACTATGTTTTTTAAACCTTTCCTTATGCAAGCTTTGTCATGAATGCAGTAATGCTGATTTTAAAATAAAAGCTATCAGTGAAAGTATTGCTGGCTTTTTTGATAAGTAAAGAATAATGACTTTATGTGTTTTATGAATGTTACATTGTTTCTTACAAGCCATCTCTGTGATTTTTGAAAATGAAGAATGAGTGATTAGGAGAATGTGCATTTTATTTCAAGTATATTGAGTAATTTAATTCTCAGCAACATTGTATCAAGGCCCAAGTGAGACTATCTTGTAAGAATTTACTATAGAAATAAGTATTTTCAATGTATATATACTTGTAAAAAAATGATCTGTGGTGACACACAACATAACAGGATGGTTGGAAATAAAGTTAGAGAGGTCAAAAAACATATTCTTCTACAAAATGTGGTTGATGAAAAAAATTACAACAGGCCCAATGATTTATATTTAAATATAGCTCTGGGCTTGCAGATTGCCAAGTCAAATAAGAGTATATTTCTCAATGATGTATGACAAAAGAAAACATACCAAATCTTCTGACAAGAAAGATGCAAACAATGTGGTAAATAATTCTGCAAGGAAGAGGCCAATTCTCAAGGCACAGGTTATAGATGGACTTATGCAAGTATTTAGATAGAAATTTCCTAGATGTTTCAGGAGAAGGAGGGAATATTATTGCTTCCCATGACTGTTAATTTTTTATATCCAGCTAATTTTTTACATCCATTTACTAATGTATTATATAACAATGTTCTATACATTGGGGTGAGCAGCACCTTTCTCATTGTAGTTAGTTCTCTGCCTGAAATGCTCTCCTTTCCCGCTACATTTCAGTAACTTCTCACCCTTTAAGGCTCATCACAAGCTTCATCTCTTAAAGGAAGGTTTCTCTAGACATCCTGAAGCTTTCTCATAGCACCCCGGTATGGTACTTTTCATTCTATATTGTTGTAGTTGATTCACTTCTCCTCACTAAACTATAAACTTCCTGAAGGTATGGAATATCTTGGTTAATATTTTATTCCTAGTACTTAACATGTCTTTGACACCTAGTAGATGCTCAATAAATCTTTGGTGGATGGATGAATGGATGAATGAGTGAATTTAGGGTTGCACTGAGGAGTCTTGTCATCAAGAAAAATCCTTGTCATCAAGGGTTTGGGGCCAGGCAGTTGGGTGGGGAGAAGGAAAAGAGGGGGAAAGACAACACTGTGTATGGAGAGGGGTGGGCTTATCTCAGCTTAGAGCTCAAATTTCACCTACTCTCTTGAGTAGCTTCCCATTCATTAAAAGCCAGCATGGATATTGATTCTTGTGAGTGGAATTAGGTGAGGGATGAGAAAAGGTTTTACTTAATCACAGTTCCAAAGCTCAAGCTGCTGTATATTTGGAGGCTGAAGGAGAGAATCAGAGAAAATCTTGATAAAATTCTATTCTAGAAAATAGATTTTTCGTGCATTTGTTTGTAAGTGTCTTTATCATAGTTGCCTTTGAGGAAGGCAATTTATATTTAGCAAGAACTGCTATTAATTAGTATTCACGTGCATGGCCTTTCTTTCTGTTTGTTCTGATGTTCCAAAATTGCAAGGAAAAAGTGCCTGCCATTTAATTATATTAAATCAGATATGTGAACAACAGAATTCTGGCGTCAAGGACTGTATTAGCAAATTGTGCCAATTAGAAACACACAGCAAGTACCATGCACTTTCCTTTTGCATTAGTGGCTTTTAAATCATATAGTGGCACAGTAACAAATACAGCTAGCATGGTATGACTGTCACATTTTCCACACGTTCATTTTTAGCTACTTTGCCTTTTAAAGAAAACATACAGTATGCTGTAGGCCTACACATAAAATGCTTCCCAAAATATGAGATAATTATATGCTTAAGGAGTAATATGCAAACACTCTTCTTCAGATAATTATGAACACTTATTTTTCCACATGGGAAGCTAGCCAAGAAGTAAAGACATACTGCACTTTGGGAAGTCATCCGTTTTTAATACATGAGACAGTGCCTTATCAAGTATCACAAAAAGAAAGTTAACAAATTTCTTGTAATCAAATGAAAAACCAAAAGTAAAACAAATGTTTAAATGACAATTAATATCCATCACACAGTGCCCCATTAAAAAACAATGCTATGAAGGGACAAAATCTGCTATAAGAATAAATTTTGTCAGCCATAAATAAACATTCGATTTTTTAACAGATTCTGAAGATATATATATCTTCCTCCAAGAATATTCTTTGAAAATTAATAGAAATTGAAAAGTAAGTTTGTGTAAGCCATACTTTTGGGTATCTGTTATTTACACTTAAGTAAATCTTGATTAATTATGGTAAAAGATGGTAATTATAGCATTGAATGAAGAAGATGGATAATTGAAATATACAAGATGCTAACTTATATTTTTGTCCATTGCTTAAACATTCTAAAATCTAAACTTTTACCAGGTCTCCATTATGATTTTAAACTAATTTGAGTATTAAGAAACTTTAAATTCTATTGCTTTGGAAATTTTATTTATTTAAGGGTAATATAAGCTGATGATTAATTTTAGTTTCTTTTAAGGTGTTTTTGTACATATTATTAATTTATTGTCTCTTGTTTTTAAAATTTGACTAATACTGTAATACTATCTGCTAAAGAAATTTTAAACATTCTTTTATTATTTTAGGTAAAGTTTACATAGAGTTAGATTCACAGCCAGTACTTTAATGAGTTTGACAAATTCACACAAATATATAACTAACACCCCAATCAAAGAACACTGCTATAACCCAGAAAGTTTCCTCATCCTCCATTGCATCAATCTCTCTCACCCACAGACACTCTTTTGTTTCTATCAACAAGAGTTTAGTACGTTCTTGAACTTCAAATAAATGGAACTACCCAGTATGTGTTTACTTATGCTATATTTTTGAGAGATTTTTGAGATTTATCTCTCTAGTTGCATGTATCAGTAGGTCATTCTTTTTTTATTACTTAATAGTACTACATTGCATTATATGCAGCAATTTATTTATCTTCCTTCCTTCTGGCACACTTTTGGATTGTTTCCAGTTTGGAACAATTATTAATGAAGCTGCAATAAAAATACTTTTACAAGTTTTATGTGGACCTATGTTTTGATTTCCTTTAGGTAAATACTAGGAGTTGAAAGGCCAGGTCATATGAAAAGTATATGTTTAACAAACTGACAAACAGTTCTCCAAGTTTGGGTCAGTTTATACACTCACCATCATTATATAAAAGGGATTCATTTGCTCCACACCCTTGTCAATATTTTGTGTTTTCAGAAGTGTGTTGCTTACTTTTCAAATATTGGAGAATTTTCTAGATATCTTCCAGTTACTGACTTCTAGTTGAAATCCATTATGGTCTTAGAACATGTTTTGTGTGAATTATTTTCTTTTACATATGGTAAAGTTTGTTTAATAGCACAGAGTATTGCCTATCTTGATGAAGACTGAGTTTATGTTCCAACAATATTATACCCCCTCACATGTAGTAAGGACCTTATAACAGTGTATTCCTAATTCCTTCCCCTCATCCTTTGTTGTACTGTGTCATATATTTTAGCTTTTACATGTGCTATGAACAGCACTGTTATCTTTTGCTCCAGTTATCTCTAGAGCAGTAAAAGTTAAGAAAAACATAAATTTAATTTACTTAATTTATTCCTGTTTCAATGCTCTTCATATTTTGTGTAAATCTAAATTTCTTACATTCTTTCTGCCTGAATAACTTTCTTGAGTATTTATTTTCAAGATGGCCTATTGGCAATAAATTCACTAATTTTTAAAAATTCACTAATTTTTTGCTTGTTTGAGAAAATATTTATTTCTCCTTAATTTTTGGATTATATTTTACTGGTATGGAATTCTAAATTGATAGTCTTTCTGTTTCTTCCAGTACTTGAAAGATATCACTCTATTGTATCTTTTCTTGCATGATTTCTGATGAGAAGTCTACTGTAATTCTTAACATTATTTCTCTGTAGGTAATGTGTCTTCTTTCTCTGCAAGATTTTCTTTTCGTCTTTGGTTTTTAGCAATTTGAATATGATATGTATAGGTGTTCCCTTCCCCCTCCTAAACCAAATGCTTTTCTGAGTTTCTTAAATCTGTGGTTTAGTGTCTTGTCACTAACTTTGGAGAATTCTCAGCCACTATTTTTTCAAGTAATACTTTGACACTGTTTGCTCTCTTCTTCTAGAATTCTAATTATACATGTATGTTAGACTGTTTGATATAGTCCCACAACTCATGGACACTCCCTCAGTTTTCACTTTTTTCTCTTTGTGTTTCAGATTGGGTAATTTTTATTGACTTATCTGTGAGTTCACTGATCTTTTCCTTGTTTGCATAAAGTGTACTGATGAGTCCATTGAAGGCAGTCTTCATCTCTGTTTTTGTTTTATATTTCTAGCATTTCCATTTGATTTTTGTAGTTTTTATTTCTCCCATGAAAATATCTATCTGATCTTACATGTGGTATACCTTTTCATTAAGAGCCATTAACATGTTAATTATAGTTATTTTAAATTCTTTGTCTGATATTTCCAACATTAATGTCATATTTGACCCTGGTTCTGATGAAAAAAGTCTTTTCAAACTTTTTTCTTTTCTTTTTTCTTTTTGCATTTCCACATGCTTTGTAAATTTTTGTTAGAAGCTGGACATATTGTATACAAGAGTAGATAATGAGATAAATACTCTTTTATACTTGGATATGTGTGTGCCTAGTCTTATGCTAGGCTTTTAGTGTGGAGGATTGTGTTAATATACTCAGGATTTGGGCTGGGTTTGCAGTTTATTGCACAGGCTTCAAATCCCCTAGTTATAGGGTGTGGATGAGCTTTCCAGAATGTTTTTACTCAATACATTCTCCCCAGAGAGAAAACAGCTCTCTAGCTACATCCCTTTGTTAAAATTACCAATGCTTGCTGGCAAGGTGATGGAAGGTGGAGGAGGGGGAAATGCTCTCTGCTGTTCTGATTAAGCTTCATTCTTAGGCAGGGTGAACCTGCATCTCAGTGTGGGGTGGCTTTCACAAGTGTTTTTTGCTCTTGCTCCAGTTAGAGTACATATAATTTTGCTTAGCACACATTCCTGTCCCTTCCACAGAGGTAGAACTTAACTTTTTCTCTGTTTCTTTTCTCTAGCTTTAATGGGTTTCCAACAGTGCCCTAAGCAAGAGTTTTGTGACTATTCTCCCTGCAGACCATCTCCCTCTAGGGGAGGTAGGGGAGATGGGTTTGGGTGGAGTTTTGACAGTGGCTGCAATTCCCCGCCCCCCCCCCCCCCCCCCCCCCCCCCCACCGACAAGTGTCATGAGGTAACTATTCTCAGGAATCTACACAAGTTTCTCTGAGCATCTGGTGTGGTTCATGGAGAAAACATTACGTTAGAGGGCACAGACTACCCTATAATTGCAGCCACAAATGACTTTATACCTTCCTATCAATAGATATTTGGCCTTTAGTAGTTCATTTAAACATATTAACTGACTCTTTTTACAGCCTTATATGGCATCTGGTGGCATTTGACTCAACTATACAAATTCTGGGCTCCTTTTTATCCATGAAATTTCTGCCCTGAAGTTAAAGTTTTCTGATAGATTCAAGAAAAAGTCATTAATTTGAAGTTTGAGATTTTTTTTTTTTTTTTGGTAATGGTGAGATCAATGTTCTTTACTGCTCTCTATATCTCTGAGATGAAACGAAGTTTATCTATGTTTTTAGTATATCTATTTTAATGTGGGTGAAGTGGTATCTCATTGTGTATTTTAGTTGAATTTTTGATGGCTAATGATATTGAGCAGCTTTTTATATGGTTATCAGCCATCTGTATATCTGTAGTGTAGTTGAAAGAACTTTATGTGCAAGTTTTTTTACTTGGTTTAAAACTTAATTGGTTTTTTGGTCTATTATTGATTTATAAGTGCTCATTACATATTTTAGATACAAGCCTTTGTCATATAGATGTATTGCAAATATTTTCTCCCTGGCTATGGCTTGCCTTTTTATTTTTTAATTATTGACGAAGAGAAGATTTTCATTTATATGAAATTCAATTATCAGTTTTTATGGTTCTTGTTTCTTGTGTCCTTTTGAAAAAAATATAGCCTATTCCAATAACAAAAACATTCTCTTATTATTTTTTTGTAGGAGCTTCATGATTTTAGATGTTTAAGTCTATGATCCATTTCAAATTAATTTTTGTGTGTGGTACAATGTAGGAGTGAAGGTTCAATTTTCTTTTCCCTAAATATTTATGTACTTGTTTCTAAAAGCATTGGTTGAAAAGTGTTCCTTTTCTCATTGAATTATGTTGATACCTTTGTTGAGAAACAGTTGGCCACATATATGCGTGCCTATTGCGGTATTCCATATTCTTACCATTAATATACTTGTCTTTCCTTAAGCTGATACCACACAAGTGTGATTACTCTAGCTTGATTGTTCTTCTTTGAGGGTGTACTGAAGTTGGATGGTGTTTTATGTTGTGGTGAGAGGGAACTGGAGTTAGATTCATAAGACTCAGAGTCTTGTGTCTGTTTCAATTTCATTAGCCGTGAAATGAAACCAAGACTTTTAAACCTTCTGAGTTCTTCTACCTTCTCTCCCACCCTCTTTTCTTTATTGACTTTCTTTTTTCCTTTTTATTTTACATACTAAAATATAATATCTACCTTGCCTACACATCATGTAAAAATGCTTTGAAACAGCATTGCTCCATATAGAGTTATAAAGGATTTTGTATTTGCGTTATGTGAAAGGTCATGTGTACCTCTTTAGAAGCTTCAGATTTTTTATTTCTGATTTTGACTTAAAGACAAGGAGAACCAGGGACACAAAGCCATAGCAGAATGACTGTTGTATTTCAATTAAAACGGGGCCTCTTTTCTTCTCATCACCCAATACTTCTAGCTATAGTCAGGTAAAAACCCAATTAATTATTAATTGATGTGCATTAAAATTCATTAACTCTTCATGTGAGGCCTGGGCTATAATTAACTGTCTTTCTTACCTTTTGTTCTGAAATCTCTAGGTAGAAGATCCCATCGATAATAAGAAGGAGGGAAACAGTTTTGCCGCCTGTAGTTAGTCAGAAGCAAGGTCTTCAGAAGGCTGGGTGACTGAGTGCCCAATATCTGATCATAACCAAGCAGCATTGTCAAATCTCCCAAAATTATTTTCCTATATGAAGTTTATCTTTGACATATTTGAAAAGGAAAAAAGAGTAGTAATAGTTACAATGTTCTGTTCTCATGATATTTGCACATTAAATTACACTTTGTGTATGTCTTCAACCTAATAAAAATTTATATGCAAACTTAAGATCCAAAAAAAAATACTCCCTGAATGTGCAGTTTCAAACAGATAGTTTTAAACTTATCAATTTTAAACTAAATGTATTGAAATCACTATATATTTTCTTAAAAGACACATTACAAATGAGTGATAGACAAAATAAATTATCTCAGACTCAACAGAAGTAAGAATTTTCCTAAATAGCTTGCATTAGCTTCTCAGCATGACATTTGGACAGATTTACAGTCACAGTTATGTTGGAGCTTTGGTATCTGTAATCTACAAAAATAACCAAAAAAAAAAAAACCCCAAAAAACCCCACTGTTATTCCCTATGATCTCAAGCTCCTTAAAAACTAATTATGCACAGACTTTAAGGGAAGATTTTAACCCATTTTACAGTGAATTCCATCCATGTGTATACTCAAAAGAAGGAAAATCATGTGAAATGAGAAAGAAATCTTAAAATTTATAAAATTTAGAGAAAATCATTAAGAATTTTCAGTCCTTCCATTTCTCCACTCTCTAAATTGGACAACTGGGGCCCCATGATTTAAATGACTTTTCCAAAACTATAATTCTGGTAAGTGCCAGAATTGTAGGACAAACCTGTTTTCTACCTGGTTCACAACTAGTTCTCTCCAGGACATAAAAAAATTAACTCTTAATTCATTCCTGAATCTAGAAAACTCTCACTCATTTTTATGTTAATCTGGAGATACTATAGACAGCTCAAGCTCCCAGAAGATAACAACTACTTGTGATGCTCATAGCTGATATTTATTTCAGTGCTATTATGTTCTAGGCTTTGTTCTAAGTATTTACATCTACTAAATAATTTAACCCTTAGATTAGTCCTGTGAGATAGGTCCTATTATTATTATCTCCATTTCACAGATGAAAACACTGGGGCTTACAGAAGCAACCTACTCAAAAAAAAAAAAAAAAAAAAGTGAAGGTCCGTGCTAAAAGCCTATGCTCCTAACCTCTGCATACGAACGTCTATATATAATAATGACCTACTGTGGTTAAGTATACATATGAGTCCAATTCCATAATATCAGCATTATGAGAAATTTCTCCAAACTTTTAACAAGATTTTCAAATAATTACCTATTGAACTACAAATTAGACAATATCCTCTTAGGTCTTGCTGCTTTAGATTCTCACTAGTGCTGAGGTGAGAAATGATTGAAGAACAGGGTTCTATTTCACTACTCATATATTTAAATATTGAGAAATTATTGAATAAGATGTATTCGGATTCTTCTGGGTCTCTTTGCTGACTCTTCCTCCTCTCAATGTCAATTACCTAGAGCTAGGTCCTGGGTCCCTCTTCTCCTTCTACATTCTCTCACTAGGTGTTTCCATTCAGTCACTGGGCTTTAAATCCACGTATATGCCCATGGCAACTAAACTTCTATCTCTAGCCATGACCACTGAGTTCCAAATTTAAATATTTGTTGATGTGCCTTTTGACCTCTCCACTTGAATTAATAAATATCTCAGATTTAATATAACCTAAATAGAATTCTGTAATCCCTTCTGTTCTTAAACACAGATCAGAGAACAAAAGCAAAACCAAAACTTATTCTTAGTTCAATATTTTCCATGTCAGTTAATATCACCCTTATCCATCCCCCAAATTAGAAGTCATTCTTAATCTCTGTCCCCTCATCTTCCACATTCAGACCTTTAGCACATGCTCTCAATTATTCTTCCAAACCATATTTCCTATCTATTGTCTTTATTTCTTCTTTCTGCTATCATTCTAAGCCAAATCACTTACATCCTTCACCTGGATTATTTGGGAGCCTGATATTTGATGTCCTCACTTCCACTCTTTCCCCCTTATAATAATTTCTCTATATACCAGCTAGAGGTACATCTTTAAAATGTAAATCTCAGTATGTTGCTCATATCACTTCCCTGCTTAAAGACCTCCAATGGTTATCCATTGCACTTAGAATAAAAACCAGCTCTTCACTATCAGCTCCCATAATCTATAGGATCTCAGTCTCACTTACATGTCTGATTTCATTGTCTGCCACTTCCCGCTCTACTAATTATGTTCCAACCACAAAATTTTGGTTTCAGTTGCTTGAAAAAGCCAAGCATGCTTTACCTTGGTGCTTTGTCTCAAGACTATGTTACTAAAGATTGGGAGTTAAAAAAAAAAAAGTCACCAAGGTACTCTTGAAAAGGGGGTTCCTTTCCCAGCCTCCAAGTCAAGTAGTTTCAGAAACCTCCTCAGAGTACTCAGTGTGGGGTGGGAGGGGATGAAGAATACAGAAGCTGCTGCCTGACTTTCATCTGAAGATGTCTGAAGGCTAATAACCTGAGAGTGGAGTAGAGAATCTTACAGAAAAAGGAAGTTGGCTTCCACTGATGGAAGGATAGTGTGAATTTCCCAGTGGGGTTAGTCAGCCCATGAAGGATAGGATTTGAAATTGAACCCTGTCTGGAGGGGCAAGGTATCCTCAACAGACTGTCTGTGTGGAATGGACTGCTGAAAGCCAGGGGTTGAAGGGCTATCATGAGCATTCAGCTGGAAAAAACATTTCCCATACCAGGAAATCCTTAGTGAAAGGTTAACAGCAACAGTAGTGCTATGGGCTGAATTGTGTCCCCCTAAAATTCATCTATTGCAGCTCTAACTCTACCTGGAGGTGAGGCTTTGGTAGATGAGGTAGGTTTAGATGGGGTCCTGAAGGTGGGGCCCTCATGACAAGATTAGTGCCCTTATAGTAGAGACATTATAAGAGAGACACTAGAAAGTGGTCTCTCTCTCTCTCTCTCTATCTCTCTGCAATGTGAAGACACAAAAAGAAGGAAGCCACTTACAAGCTAGGAAGTGAGCTCTCACCAGAAACCAACCATGCTGGCACCTTGGTCTTAGAATTCTAGCCTCTGTAAATGTGAGAAAACAAATTTCAGTTCTTTGCCAGCAAACTATGAAATTTTGTTATGGCAGCCACAGTTAAATGGTTTTCATTTAAAGATAAAAATTTTCTATAAGCGAAAGAACCCATTATTTATCATTTGCCAGACTCAAAGAGATAATGCCATCCTAAAGCTTGAATGGCAGCTAAGATTTTACTCTTTTCATGTAATCCTACCTCCTTTGCTTGATCTGGCTGGGCTTGAAATGGCACCTAGTGAGTTGGGGAGGAGACAGTACATGGAAGAGGAAGAATCTGACCAAAATCCCCTGCTACTTCAAGGGGATTTTCTGAGTCTGAGTCACGCCTAAACTAGAGGAAAAGAGAATCTTTAAATTGGATAACAGATTAAAGTTTTTTTTTAATTAAATAACTTCAAGCTTTTCCACACATGAAAAAATATGAGAAAAATAATAAGATCCACCTAAGATTTGATCCAGAGTCAAGGAAGAACTATTAAACAAAATCAGCTTAAAGGGATAGTGATAAAGTTGCTCTCTGTTTTTCTCTGCAAAATACAGATTATTGAATTAACCAGATATACAATTAAAATAATGCAATACCTACCACAGAAAAGCATGGAAATGCCCTATAGGAATACACAGATTATTGAATTAACCAGATACACAATTAAAATAATGCAATACCTACCACAGAAAAGCATGGAAATGCCCTATAGGAATATACAGATTATTGAATTAACCAGATACACAATTAAAATAATGCAATACCTACCAAAGAAAAGCATGGAAATGACCTATAGGAATACACAGAAGTGGCGGGAGGGGAGAGCTTGGAACAATTCATGTTGCCTGTTGGGTCAGTAAGGCTACAGAAGGAAAAGTGGCTTTGAGCTGGACCTTTAAAAATGAATAGAACACTCTAAGATATAAAAGGGGAGAGGAAGATAAAGACATCCCAAGAGGGGTAAATAATGTAGCCAAAGGAAGAGAAATTTGAATGTCCCTCAGGGCTCATGGCATGGTGCTTAGTCAAGCAAGCCTAGAGAAGAAGGTGTTTGTGGCAGAGAAAGTTGGAACTGATTCTGCCAAGGTAGGCTGGGGCCACCTGTGCCTTGTTAAATAATGTGAACTTGAACGATAGATGTAATGGAGAGTCACTTAAGATTTTTTAACAGAGAAATAACCTTGAAAATTATGTGCATGTAGTAGTAAAGGAGATTACTAATGGAACACATACAGAGAGATTAAAGTGGGAGGACTGAGAATGGAACCTGGGGAAAACTCTCCTGTATAAGTTGAGCAGAGGAAGAGGATCCAGTGAAAAGTCAAGGAAGAGTCATAGAGGGAGAGAAAACCCAGAAATACAGGGTCATAGAAGCACAATGAGAAGAGTGAGTTTAAGAGGGAAATGGACAATGTCAAATCCTGCAAAGAGATCACAGGAAAGATGACTGAGAAGAGACCACAGGTTCCAAACTTGTGTTTTAATTTCCGTATTTAGAAAATAAAGACCATTTTTCAAGTATGGTGTTGCAAAACGAACAAAATGAAACCACACAAAACTAAACACTAAGTTCTAGGAAATCCAGATTTTTCAAAAGTAACTAATAAAGATTTAAATTATTTTTTGCACCCTTAGAGAATCATAGAGTATGATGAGTATGCTGTGAACCATAAAGTATGCTGTGAAACTCAGAGGTTTTTTTGTTTTGTTTTGTTAACATTGTTTTATGTTTCCTCCAATTTTAAAGAGTCATCCCAAGATTTGGTAACTGAATATATAATAAATTTTTTAAAAGTCGTGCAAAATTGTCATTTCACCAAAAGTTATATTAAAATAGTAGAAATAAAGTCCTTTCTTTATATGTAAATGTAACTGGGATTTTACAGCCAGGGGGAACTTCGTGTCATTTAGTACATCCTCCCCACCCAGAACCCCCAATTCTGTTTTGCAGATGAGGAAACCGAAGTTCAGAGAGGTCAAAGGACTTTCTCAATATTACTTGGATAGTTATTGACAGAAATGGGAATAGAAATCAAGTCTCATGATACCTTTTTAAGGGCATTTTTTCACTATATCACACTGGTGCTTCTTAAAAATTAGTGACTGGAAAGTAGAAAATGATCATTAGCAATGGGATGAAGCCCAAGCAGATGCTCTGATGAGGTAAAGCTTATGGCACGGAGCAGAGACACAATTAACAAATACTGTTGGATTTGCCATGGAAGAAGTGAGTTTTATGACTCATAACAAAACACCACAAAGAGGATTTTGGCAGTCTCAGGTCAACTTTCAGCAGCCCTTGCTTAAGACTCAGCTTGCTTAATGGGCTGAGCTACCCTAAGTCCTCCTGGGGCTCAATAGATAAATGACTATGGTCTTTAGACCTTGAGATTTGGAGCTGAAGCTGCTTGTGCTGGAAGAGGCAGATTAGCAATGACTGTTAATATAAAAGAGCAATAGATCAGCGGGATTTAAATTAGGGGAAGCAATGCCAGTTCTCTTCTGAGGGCATAGAGACATCATACAAGGAATGGGATGAAAGTATGTTCTCAACTATACCTTAATCACAGAAACTTGAATCAGCAAAGTCATGTATGAGCTATGTCTTCTCATCTTTTTGCCCCTTCATTCTGGGTCACACCAATAAAAGTATTATTTTCTACCTATGCCAAGAGATAAACGTTGCATTAAAACAAAACATAAAGTAAAAATGGGGGAGTTATTTGTTTCTCTGAGTAGCACAAACAATGATGAAACGGCAACAAAATCTAACTCACAAATCTACAGGGCAGGTAACTCCTACATCATTAACTCAGGCAGCCCTTCTAATGGTTGTTACCAATTTAACATCCAAACCACAGAGCCTTAAATTTGTGTCTTTCTTCTCAAGACCTCTAGGGTTTCTGGAAAATTAAATAATAATTTTTTTTAATGGGAAAAAAGTCTTCTTTAAAACATATGGATACATAAATAAATGAAGGCATCTTTCACCAGCTGCATGGTCTCAGAGCCTGGTAACCGGTGTCAATAAGATGTTCTAGTCCTGCGGGAGAGGAACTTGGTCTTGCTGTCTGTGTGGATGACCTTTCAGAGTTTAACCAGTTGAAAGAAATTTTGCTGAACTTCCTTCACAGTCAGTGATACCGGTGAGATTGGATGTGCTTGACTGCATTCTCTTTTACCCCTAGAAGGGTTTCTCCTCAAAGGGGGCTGCATTAGCTTATTTAGAAGCATTGCAAAAGTGATGCTAATTCAAGTAAGAGTTCGTTTCTTGCAAAGCCCTCTGGGGAACTTAGATGGTTAGGTTTTCAGTTTTAGACTGAAGAAGAGAATTCGTGAAATAAGAAGATGGGGCTGAGCCTTGCTAGTCTTATAATAATAAGGACTAAGAAGTGTGCACTAAATCTGCTGACAACTGATGCATTTTAGTTATGAAAATCTCTGAACGAATAACGTACTGTCACAAGTTTGCTGCTTGTATTGAATTCTAACTTCCATTCTGTTGCGGAATTTTCACATTGGACTGGGTTTGATATTTCACTCTGCCAAGAATAATCGTTAAAGAAAGTGGTGCATACAGACCACTGTAATTCATTTAAAAATATTAATCCTACATTCTCCTTCCACTCAAGATTGTTTTTACAAACCCTGACAATATTATTTTCTCTTGAGTGATAGATCGATATCAGCAGTCTTGAAGGGGGGAAAAAGCGCTATTGGGAGAAGTTCTGAAAATGTAAAGCTCAACAAAATCCTTAAAAACATAAATCTATTGTTATTCTTATTTCACTAATCCTAAATTTTCTAGCATTGCCTGTGATGTCTTCTTACTTTATTAAGCAGGAGTTAGAACAGTAATTAGCAAAGTGATGAAGCCAACGTTTCTCATAAGTTGCTATCAAAATACACCTATTGAGACTTCCCTGGTGGTACAGTGGTTAAGAATCCACCTGCCAATGCAGGGGACACGGGTTCGAACCCTGGTCCAGGAAGATCCCACAATCCGTGAAGCAACTAAGCCCGTGCACCACAACTACTGAGCCCGTGCTCTAGAGCCCGTGAGACACAACTACTGAGCCCGTGTGCCACAACTGCTGAAGCTCACGTGCCTAGAGCCCGTACTCCATAACAAGAGAAGCCCCTGCAATGAGAAGCCCGCACACTGCAATGAAGAGTAGCTTCCGCTCGCCGCAACAAGAGAAAGCCCCCGTGCAGCAACGAAGACCCAACGCAGCCAAAAATAAATAAATAGATAAATAAACACACACACCTATTTTTCTTTGATTGCTTTCCTGCACTCTCCACTGTTTCTGAATCTGGAAGTTTGAGGCCAACAGAGAGATCAGATGGATTTGGTGGCTGATGTGAAGGCACAGGACAGCAGCAGACATGCACTTGCCATGGATGGCCACACCGAGACCTCTGGACCAGTTGCTTCTGCTCTATGCTCTGTGGCTGTCCAGTGGGATGACCACACCCTCTATTTCCCAATTACAGCTTGGTTGCTGTAAAAATGATGACTAATAATTGACTCATGTTGATTGTTCTTCATTTGTTTTGAGACACATTTTATTAAGTATACTTTCCCAACTTGTAAGTTATATTCTATGAGAGGTAACCCCAGAAAGTCACCCTATTTGGAATGTACCATGGGAAGGAAGGAAAGGGAGGGAGGAAAAGTGGGTAGTGCATTCACTCCATGATTCTTCGAGAAATGAAATTGCTACCAACAGGTGTCACTCTGACAAATTCCTAAGCAAATTTTAGAGGTTCGGAGAGATGTTTAAGGGGCCTGCATTAGCCAGCAGCTGTGAAGATCACCAGCGAGACTGAATGATCCTCTGCATAAACTGGGCATAAGCCCAATGAACAGAAAAATGGGGAGTGGGGAAAACAGGTATTTTTTTCCATACTTCTATGATTCCTTAGAGATTACTGAGGTGCCCTTTGAAGACCGAGAAGGTGTGTAGGGCATATTGCTCTAGTCATTACTATCTATAAATGATGAACAGTCCCAAATGACAGTCTCTGTCTGAAGGAAAAAAGACAAATTTAGAAAGTGTCTTTTCAGCCCACTGAAGCAATGTCATCACCCAGCATTTAAAAGAGAAACAACCACAAGTAATAAATAGTGATTATTCCAAATACGCAGAACATAGAGACCGCACATTACTGCCTTGAAAGCAGAAATGTTTTCTTCTTTTCTGAAATCAGTGACCCCCAAACTCTGTCATTAGTAAAAATAATTAAAAGGTGCTCTAAGAGGGAATGGATGGATGATTGCCACTAAGAGGCACATTCTCATTAATTTATTACTGATTTTAAACTTTGCTTCATTAGGACATGTCTGTTGAAGGCCATTTAGGACTCAAGGGATTTACCTGTACTTCACGTTGCCTCTATATTGGTTCCAGGGAAGGAGGATCATTTCAGTTTGTTGTACTCCATGGACCTATATGTACAGGGAGATGGAGGGAAATCTACTGCCTTGTAAATCTTCCAATCAAGGAAGTGGTCAACTTCTTTAGGATGTTCTTGGGACTGACTGGGCTTTTAGGAGTCAGTTCTGGGAAACAATCATCAGCTAAGCAAATTGTGAAGCAGTTCACATGTCATTTATGCTTCTGCCTCAGTGAGAAGTATGAATAAAATTCGACCCTGTCCCAGATAAATTAGGTAGATTAAAGTGCACTAGGCTTAAATTCCCTCAGTATCTTTAGCTCTGTCTGTGTGTCCAGCTGTCACATACTTCATGAAGATTGCCTCATGTGAGAGGGGGCGCTCCCCTAAATGTTTGATCTTAAGCCCACACAACAGGTGTCATCACACCTGACAGTAGAGGGTTCATCTCAGAAATAATCTCTAGATGAGTTCACAGAGCAGAGATCTTTTTTCTTTTTAAAATACTCTTGGCCAAGTAAATTATTCTAATCATGTCTCTGCCTTAGGGCTAAACATCTACATCTATGTCTCTTGGTTTCCCCGTGTATATCTCTTGTGATGGGGGTGTAAAGACGTAAATTGATCTATCCCAGAGTTGGGCTACCACTAAGGAGACTGGAATTAGGCATTTGTTGGCTGTCTATGGCATAATTTGCTAGAGTTTGTCTTTGTCTCCTATAAAATAGCAAATGCCATACCAAATAGCCTTGAACTTTATTTGAAAGGATTAACTATTTAGGAGTCTCTAGAGTGAAATTTTCCCCATCGATATCATTGTTTTCATTTCCACAAAGCCTAACACAAAACCTGGTATAAAGTAGACCCTGAGTAAATGAATAATTTAATAAAGTGTTAGTTCATGTCATGGATGCAGTGGCCTTTTTTATTCTTTTCCACATGGTGTTAGGTATAGAGAATGAATCTAAGACCATCTGAAATAAATTCTTGAATAAAAACTGGAAATCATATTTGCTTTAGTCATGTAAATAAAGTATTGCTTTGTTTAATTTGGTGGAAGGCTTGGAAATCTGGATTATGCTTTTAGGTATTTTTTAAATGAACTTATTTATGACAAGAGAACATCCAAATTGCCATGGTAAAATAAATACACAAAATGAACCCATTATCTAATACTCATACAGCACTGTTTGTCAATGATTAACAAATCCAACTGATATTAAGAACTTAGCCCCCTCTAATGGAGCAGACCACAGGGAAATATCAAAGAAGTGGTAACAGCTGGCTTGTTAGTATTCTCAGTCTTTTTTCTTTTACAAGAGAAAAGAAATGGGAAAGCACAAAAGTAATTATACAGTAGTCCTCTTTAAGATAAACCATAAAAAGTAAAAGTACCGACTAGACTGAGAGCATTACCATATCCCGGATCATAAATTCTAACATTGGATATCAGGAATATAAAGTGTTGTTAGCTTAAGGAACACTAATAGATAAGGAATTGATTTTATTTGGTAGATACTTTACTATTAGAAAGACACAATCACAGATCCTAATGGAGAGGAGCATTTATCTCATTAAGTCACTACTACACGCCATCTGTATCCAAGTCAAGCCCCTATGAAGGAGACTTTCAAATAGCAAAAAAGAGCATAGAGAATGCCAAATCTTACCTTGCCCTTGTGATTTTTAAAAATATCTCAATTTATTTTGAACCATTATGAAAGTAGTTATTTGAAATGGTAAAAATGAAAGATAAATACAGAGCTAATCCTTTCAAGAAAAAGGTGCTACCCTGTCTTTCGTATTCCCTCTGCCCTTCCTCACTCCCTCCTGAACACACAAACTGGGTCAAAGTTCACTTGGTCAAAGAAGTCTTCCCTGACTCTTAGATATAAAAAGATCCCCGCTCATATAGAGTACATGTTGGCTAGATCATCATACTCATCATATGAGAGTTTGTTCCATTCTTTTTAGTTCCATTCTTTTTAGTACTCAGTAGTGCCTGGCACATGGTAGATATCCAATCTCTATTTGTTAAATGAAATGAATGAACAAGTAGATGAATGAAACACTTAAATGGTAAAGGTTCAACTGTCCCAGCAACACCCTAAACCAAGTAGAGATTTTTAGATAATATTTTATTAGTATTAACTGAAAAGATACATTTAAAAACACTTTTTAATCAGCAGAACTTTATGCTTATTAGGCCTGATATACATAAAGCAGAGAGGGCAGTTAGATCCCTCTATAGCCTCTGGCATTAAGACACTACTTAAATTCCTAAAAGATCATTTGTGGAAGATAATCTTTCTCTGAGTCATTGTAAGTGCCAGTTCTCAGTGACTTCTTGGATCACCTGAAATTTTTTTTTGGTTTTTCAGCATCTTTATTGGAGTATTATTTTCTACAATGGTGTGTTAGCTTCTGCTGTATAATAAAGTGAATCAGCCATACCTATACATATAACCACATATCCCCTCCCTCTTGCGTCTCCCTCCCACCCCGTCCAACCCACCCCTCTAGGTGATCACAAACACCAAGCTGATCTATCTTTGCTATGTGGCTGCTTCCCACCAGCCATCCATTCTACATGTGGTAGTGTATATATGTCCATGCCACTCTTTCATCTCCTCCCAGCCCACCCCTCCCACGCCGCATCCTCATGTCCACGCTCCACATCTGTGTCTTTATTTCTGTCCTGCACCTATGTTCTTCCGAAATTTTTTTTTAAGATTCCATATATATCTCTTAGCATACATTATTTGTTTTTCTCTTTCTGACTTCCTTCACTCTGTATGACTGACTCTAGGTCCATCCACCTCACTACAAGTAACTCAATTTCGTTTCTTTTTATGGCTGAGTAATATTCCATTGTATATATGTGCCACATCTTCTTTATCCATTCTTCTGTCAATGGACACTTAGGTTGCTTCCATGCCCTGGCTATTGTAAATAGTGCTGCAATGAACATTCTGGTACATGATCCTTTTTGAATTATGGTTTTCTCAGGGTATATGCCCAGTAGTGGGATTGCTGGGTCATATGGTAGTTCTATTTTTAGTTTTTTAAGGAACCTCCATACTGTTCTCCATAGTGGTTGTATCAATTTACATTCCCACCAAGAGTGCAAGAGAGTTCCTTTTTCTCCACACCCTCTCCAGCATTTATTGTTTGTAGATGGTTTGATGATGGCCATTCTGACCTGTGTGAGGTGATACCTCATCATAGTTTGTATTCTAGATTTGCATTTCTCTAATGATTAGTGATGTTGAGTATCCTTTTGTGTGTTTGTTGACAATCTGTATGTCTTCTTTGGAGAAATGTCTATTTAGATCTTCTGCCCATTTTTGGACTGGGTTGTTTGTTTGTTTGATATTGAGCTGCACGAGCTGCTTGTATATTTTGGAGATTAATTCCTTGTCAGTTGCTTCATTTGCAAATATTTTCTCCCATTCTGTGGGTTGTTCTTTCATCTTCTTTATGGTTTCCTTTGCTGGGCAAAAGCTTTTAAGTTTCATTAAGTCCCATTTGTTTATTTTTGGTTTTATTTCCATTTCTCTAAGAGGTGGGTCAAAAAGGATCTTGCTGAGATTTATGTCATAGAGTGTTCTGCCTATGTTTTCCTTGAAGAGTTTTATAGTGTCTGGCCTTACATTGAGGTCTTTAATCCATTTTGAGTTTATTTTTGTGTATGGTATTAGGGAGTGTTCTAATTTCATTCTTTTACTTGTAGCTGTCCAGTTTTCCCAGCACCATTGATTGAAGGGCTATCTTTTCTCTATTGTATATTCTTGCTTCCTTTGTCAAAGATAAGGTGACCATATGTGTGTGGGTTTATCTCTGGGCTTTCTATCCTGTTCCATTGATCTATATTTCTGTTTTTATGCCAGTACCATAATGTCTTGATGACTGTAGCTTTGTAGGATAGTCTGAAATCAGGGAGGCTGATTCCTCCAGCTCCATTTCTCTTTCGCAAATTGCTTTGGCTATTCGGGTTCTTTTGTGTTTCCATACAAATTGTGAAATTTTTTGTCCTAGTTCTGTGAAAAATGCCAGTGGTATTTTGATAGGGATTGCATTGAATCTGCAGATTGCTTTGGGTAGTAGAGTTATTTTCACAATGTTGATTCTTCCAATCCAAGAACATGGTATAGCTCTCCATCTGTTTGTATCATCATTAATTTCTTTCATCAGTGTCTTATAGTTTCCTGCATACAGTTCTTTTATCTCCTTAGGTAGGTTTATTCCTAGGTATTTCATTTTTTTTATTGCAATGGTAAATGGGAGTGTTTCCTTAATTTCCCTTTCAGAATTTTCATCATTAGTGTATAGGAATGCAAGAGATCTCTGTGCATTAATTTTCTATTCTGCTACTTTACCAAATTCATTGATTAGCTCTAGTAGCTTTCTGGTAGAATCTTCAGCATTCTCTATGTATGGTAGCATGCCATCTGCAAACAGTGACAGTTTTATTTCTTCTTTTCCGATTTGGATTCCTTTTATTTCTTTTTCTTCTCTGATTGCTGTGGCTAAAACTTCCAAAACTATGTTGAATAAGAGTGGTGAGAGTGGGCAACCTTGTCTTGTTCCTGATCTTAGTGGAAATGCTTTCAGTTTTCCACCATTGAGAATGATGTTGGCTGTGGGTTTGTCATATATGACCTTTATTATGTTGAGATAGGTTCCCTCTATGCCTACTTTCTGGGGGGGGTTTATCATAAATGGGTGTTGAATTTTGTTGAAAGCTTTTTCTGCATCTATTGAGATGATCATATGGTTTTTATCCTTCAGTTTGTTATCAGATTGATTGATTTGCGTATATTGAAGATTCCTTGCATCCCTGGGATAAACCCCACTTGATCATGATGTATGATTCTTTCCATGTGCTGTTGGATTCTCTTTGCTAGTATTTTGTTGAGGATTTTTGCATCTATGTTCATCAGTGATATTGGCCTGTAGTTTTCTATTTTTGTGACATCTTTTTCTGGTTTTGGTATCATGGTAATGCCAAGGCCACAAGGGTGGCATTGTAGAATGAGTTTGGGAATGTTCCTTCTTCTGCTATATTTTGGAAGAGTTTGAGAAGGATAGATGTTAGCTCTTCTCAAAATGTTTGATAGAATTCACCTGTGAAGCCATCTGGTCCTGAGCTTTTGTTTGTTGGAAGATATTTAATCACAGTTTCAATTTCAGTGCTTGTGGTTGGTCTATTTATATTTTCTATTTCTTCCTGGTTCAGTCTCAGAAGGTTATGTTTTTCTAAGAATTTGTCCATTTCTTCCGGGTTGTTCATTTTATTGGCACATAGTTGCTTGTAGTAATCTCTCATGATCCTTTGTATTTCTGCAGTGTCAGTTGTTACTTCTCCTTTTTCATTTCTAATTCTATTTATTTGTGTCTTCTCCCTTGTTTTCCTGATGAGTCTGGCTAATGGTTTATCAATTTTGTTTATCTTCTAAAAGAAGCAGCTTTTAGTTTTACTGATCTTAGTTATCATTTCCTTCATTTCTTTTTCATTTATTTCTGATCTGATCTTTATGATTTTTTTCCTTCTGCTAACTTTGGGGGTCTTTTTTGTTATTCTTTCTCTAATTGCTTTAGGTGTAAGAATAGGTTGTTTATTTGAGATTTTTCTTGTTTCTTAAGGTAGGATTGTATTGCTATAACTTCCCACTTAGAACTGCTTTTGCTGCATCCCATAGGATTTGAGTCATTGTGTTTTCATTGTCATTTGTTTCTAGGTATTTTTTGATTTCCTCTTTGATTTCTTCAGTGATCTCTTGGTTATATGGTAGTGTATTGTTTAGCCTCCATGTGTATTTTTTACAGTTTTTGTCCTGTAATTGATATCTAGTCTCATAGTGTTGTGGTCAAAAAAGTTACTTGATACGATTACAATTTTCTTAAATTTAGCAAAGCTTGACTTGTGACCCAAGATATGATCTATCCTGGTGAATGTTCTATGAACACTTGAGAAAAAAGTGTATTCTGTTGTTTTATTCTGTTATAAGATGGAATGTCCTATAAATATCAATGAAGTCTATCTTGTTTAACGTATCATTTAAAGCTTGTGTTTCCTTACTTATTTTCATTTTGGATGATATGTCCATTGGTGAAAATGGGGTGTTAAAGTCCCCTACTATGATTGTGTTCCTGTCAATTTCCCCTTTTATGGCTGTTAGTATTTGCCTTATGTATTGTGGTGCTCCTATGTTGGGTGCATAAATATTTACAATTGTTATATCTTCTTCTTGGATTGATCCCTTGATCGTTATGTAGTGTTCTTCTTTGTCTCTTGTAATAGTCTATGTTTTAAAGTCTATTTTGTCTGATATGAAAATTTCTACTCCAGGTTTCTTTTGATTTCCATTTGCATGGAATATCTTTTTCCATTCCCTCACTTTCAGTCTGTATGTGTCCCTAGGTTTGAAGTGGGTCTCTTGTAGATTGCATATATATAGGTCTTATTTTTGTATCCATTCAGCCAGTCTATGTCTTTTGGTTGGAGTAGTTAATCCATTTACATTTAAGGTAATTATCGATATGTATGTTCCTATTACCATTTTCTTAATTGTTTTGAGTTTGTTATTGTAGATCTTTTCCTTCTCTTGTGTATCCTGCCTAGAGAAGTTCCTTTAGCATTTGTTGTAAAGCTGGTTTAGTGGTGCTGAATTCTCTAAGCTTTTGCTTTTCTGTAAAGGTTTTAATTTCTCCATCAAATCTGAGTGAGATCCTTGCTTGGTAGAGTAATCTTGGTTGTAGGTTTTTCCCTTTCGTCACTTTAAATATGTCCTGCCACACCCTTCTGGCTTGCAGAGTTTCTACTGAAAGATCAGATGTTAACTTTATAGGGATTCCCTTGTATGTTATTTTTGTTTTTCCCTTGCTGCTTTTAATATTTTTTCTTTGTATTTAATTTTTGAAAGTTTGATTAATATGTGTCTTGGCGTGTTTCTCCTTGGATTTACCCTGTATGGGACTCTCTGCACCTCCTGGACTTGATTGACTATTTCCTTTCCCATGTTAGGGAAGTTTTCAACTATAATCTCTTCAAATATTTTCTCAAACCCTTTCTTTTTCTCTTCTTTTTCTGGGACCCCTATAATTTGATTGTTGGTGTTTTTAATGTTGTCACAGAGGTCTCTGGGACTGTCCTCAATTCTTTTCATTCTTTTTTCTTTATTCTGCTCTGTGGTAGTTATTTCCAATCTTTTATCTTCCAGGTCACTTATCCATTCTTCTGCCTCAGTTATTCTGCTATTGATTCCTTCTAAAGAATTGTTAATTTCATTTATTGTGTTGTTCATCTTTGTTTGTTTGCTCTTTAGTTCTTCTATGTCCTTGTTAAACGTTTCTTGTATTTTCTCCATTCTATTTCCAAGATTTGGGATCATCTTTACTATCATTACTCTGAATTCTTTTCAGGTAGACTACCTATTTCCTCTTTAGTTGTTTGGTCTGTTGAGTTTTTACCTTGCTCCTTCATCTTCTGTGTACTTCTCTATCTTCTCATTTTGCTTAACTTACTGTGTTTGAGGTCTCCTTTTTTGCAGGCTACAGGTTTGTAGTTCCCATTTTTTTTTGTGCCTGCTCCCAGTGGGTAAGTTTGGTTCAGTGGGTTGTGTAGGCTTCCTGTTGGAGGTGACTGTGTTCTGCTGGATGAGGCTGGATTTTGTCTTTTTGGTAGGCAGGGCCACATCTGGAGGTGTGCTTTGTGCTGTCTTTGAACTTAGTATGATTTTAGGCAGCTTCTCTGCTAGTGGGTGGGGTTGTGTCTTTGTCTTCCTAGTTGTTTGGCATGGGGTGTCCAGCACTGGAACTTGCTGGTTGTTGAGTGTAACTGGGTCTTAGTATTGAGACAGAGATCTCTGGGAGAGCTCTCACCATTTGATTTTACGTGGGTCTGGGAGCTCTGTTGTAGACCAATGTCCTGAATTCAGCTCTCCCACCTCAGAAGCTCAGGCCTGCCACTCAGACTGAGCACCAAGACCCTGTCAGCCACACGGCTCAGAAGAAAAGGCAGAAAAAAAAGAAAGAAAAAAATTAAATTAAATTAAAAAGTTATTAAAATAAAAATTAAAAAGTTATTAATATAAAAATTAAAAAGTAATAAAAAAGAAGAAAGCAACCAAACTATTAAACAAATCCACCAATGATAATAAGTGCTAAAACTATACTTAAAAAAAAGGACAGACAGAACCCTAGTACAAATGGTAAAAGCAAAGCTATACAGACAAAATCCCACAAAAAAGCATACACATATACACTCACAAAAAGAGAAAAAGGAAAAAAAATATATATATATTAAGAAAAAAAGAAGAGATCAACCAAATAAACAAATCTACCAATGATAATAAGTACTAAATACTAAACTAAGATAAACATAAAACCAGGAACAAATTAGATGCAGAAAGCAAACCCCAAGTCTACTGTTGCTCCCAAAGTCCACCGCCTCAATTTTGGGATAATTTGTTGTCTATTCAGGTATTCCACAGATGCAGGATACATCAAGTTGATTGTGGAGATTTAATCTGCTGCTCTTGAGGCTGCTGGGAGAGATTTCCCTTTCTTTTCTTTGTTCGCACAGCTCCCGGGGTTCAGCTTTGGATTTGGCCCCACCTCTGTGTGTAGGTTGCCCTCTGGTGTCTGTTCTTCCCCCAGACAGGAGGGGGTTAAAGGAGCGGCTGATTCGGGGGCTCTGGCTCACTGAGGCTGGGGAGAGGGAGGGGTACGGTTGCGGGGCGAGCTTGCGGTGGCAGAAGCCGGCGTGACATTGCACCAGCCTGAGGTGCGTCGTGCATTCCCCCGGGGAAGTTGTCCCTGGATCCTGGGACCCTGGCAGTGGCTGGTTGCACCGGCCCCCGGGAGGGGAGGTGTGGATAGTGACCTGTGCTTGCACACAGGCTTCTTGGTGGCTGCAGCAGCAGTCTTAGCATCTCATGCCTGTCTCTGGGGTCTGCGCTGATAGCCGCGGCTCTCGCCTCTCTGTGGATTTGTTTAGGTGGTGCTCCGAATTCCCTCTCCTCGCACACCCCGAAACAATGGTCTCTTGCCTCTTCAGCAGCTCCAGACTTTTTCCCAGACTCCCTATCGGCTAGCTATGATGCACTATCCCCCTTCAGGCTGTGTTCATGCAGCCAACCCCAGTCCTCTCCCTGGGACCCGACCTCCGAAGCCAGAGCCTCAGCTCTCAGCCCCCACCCATCCCAGCAGGTGAGCAGACAAGCGTCTCAGGCTGGTGAGTGCTGGTCGGCACCGATCCTCTGTGTGGGAATCTCTCCGCTTTGCCCTCTGCACCCCTGTTGCTGCACTCTCCTCCGTGGCTCTAAAGCTTCCCCCCTCTGCCACCCGCAGTCTCCACCAGTGAAGGGGCTTCCTAGTGTGTGGAAACCTTTCCTCCTTCACAGCTCCGTCCCACTGGTGCAGGTCCTGTCCCTATTCTTTTGGCTCTTTTTGTTCTTTTTTCTTTTCCCCTACACAGGTACGTGGGGAGTTTCTTGCCTTTTGGGAAGTCTGAGGTCTCCTGCCAGAGTTTAGTAGGTGTTCTGTAGGAGTTGTTCCACATGTAGATTTTGTTTGTTTGTTTGTTTTTGGGTTTTCTTTGCGGTACACAGGCCTCTCACTGTTGTGGCCTCTCCCGCTGCAGAGCACAGGCTCCGGACACACAGGCTCAGCGGCCATGGCTCACGGGCCCAGCCACACTGTGGCATGTGGGATCTTCCCAGACCGGGGCACGAACCCGCGCTCTCTGCATCAGCAGGCGGACTCTCAACCACTGCACCACCAGGGAAGCCCTGTAGATGTATTTTTGATGTATTTGTGGGGAGGAAGGTGATCTCCATGTCTTACTCCTCTGTCATCTTGAAGGTCCTCCACATCCACCTGGAATTTTAGTTTCAGTTTTAAATCGGAAGAGAATCCAACTAGTTATTATTCATTTAGAACTCATTCCTTAGGCCCTCTTCTTCCAGCTCTTTGAAATAATAAACTTCCTAATCATATCAGAGTATTTCCCTGCGCACAACAACTTACACTAGGTCTAGGGACCCATGCTGAAAGAATCTCGCTGTATGTGGAAACTATTTGAGGATAATTTAGTCCAGCAAATAAAATTTAAGGCAAGGGATTGGTAAAATCCAGTTCTGCTAAATGGAGAAGCATTATGATTTATCACCTTATACTTTGTGTAGTAATCAAGCTCTTTCAGTTTAAGTATGTCTGAAACAAGTATATAAAAATGAAAATTAATGTTCACACACCTTCATGAATACTAAATGGCTTAGATGGTGAAATAAGACAAGGAAGGAAAGAAAGGTGTAAAATATCATTCACAATTGCTTCTATTTCACTCTTTGGTGGAAGAGGAATTCTTGGTGTAGGTTCCAGCTTTTAGTTGTGTTGGCTTTGAAAGATGGTGACAGCACAATGAATTAAGAAGCTGCTGTAAACAACTTGTTTTGAAATGAGCATCCACTCATATTTAATTGTACGTTGTTGAACTTGAAAATGGTTTGGGGTTTTTTTTGATAGTTATATTTATAATTTTTATATTAACAAAATGTTTTAGAAAGCTATTATGTGGCAATCTTTTACTAATCATCAGATCTGATTACTGTTTTCTTTTAAAAATTATTTTTATTGGAGCATTGTGGCTTTACATTTTTGTGTTAGTTTCTATGGTACAGCAAAATGAATCAACCATACATATACATATATCCCCTCTTTTTTGGATTCCCTTCCCATTTAGGTCACCACAGTGCATTAAGTAGAGTTCCCTGTGCTATGACAGTATGTTCTCTTAGTTGTCTATTTTATGCATAGCATCAATAGTGTACATACGTCAATCCCCATCTCCCATTTCCTCCCATCCCCCCTTTCCACCTTGGTATCCATACATTTGTTCTCTACGTCTGTGTCTCTCTTTCTGCTTTGCATGTAAGATCATCTATGCCATTTTTCTAGATTCCACATATATGCGTTAATATACATTTGTGTTTTTCTTTTTCTGACTTACTTCACTCTGTATGACACTCTCTAGGTCCATCCACGTCTCTACAAATGACCCAATTTCATTCTTGAGTAATATTCCATTGTATATATGTACCACTTTCATTCTTGAGTAATATTCCATTGTATATATGTACCACTTTCATTCTTGAGTAATATTCCATTGTATATATGTACCACACCTTCTTTATCCATTCCTCTGTTGATGGACATTTAGGTTGCTTCCATGTCCTGGCTATTGTAAATAGAGCTGCAATGAACATTGTGGTGCATGACTCTTTTTGAATTATGATTTTCTCAGGGTATGTGCCCAGTAGTGGGATTGTTAGATCTTATGGTAGTTCTATTTTTAGCTTTTTAAGGAACCTCCATACTGTTCTCCATAGTGGCTGTATCAATTTACACTCCCACCAACAGTGTGTGTGGGTTCCCTTTTCTCCACACCCTCTCCAGCATTTATTGTTTCTAGATTTTTTGATGATGGCCATTCTGACCAGTGTGAGGTGATACCTCGTTGGAGTTTTGATTTGCACTTCTCTGATAATTAGTGATATTGAGCATCTTTTCATGTGTTTGTTGGTCATCTCTATGTCTTCTGTGGAGAAATGTCTATTTAGGTCTTCTGCCCATTTTTGGATTGGGTTGTTTGTTTTTTTGTTATTGAGCTGCATGAGCTGCTTGTATAAAAAATGGTTTAGGGTTTTTAAATTGCTCCTGAAGTTACTTTTATTTCATTCCAAGAAAAAGCCCTCAACTTTGCAAATATTTCTTTTCTGTTTTTATGTATATGTGTGTATGATAATTGTTCTTTGTTTCATCTTCACTTTTGTGTTTATGTTAAGTATATGTCTGTGCATATGATAATTGCTATTTTGTTTCATCTTCTTTCAGCCTCTTTTGTTCTTTTTGATTACAAAATAAGTAACCTTAATAAAAGATTATTGGAAATAAGCATTAATCTTAAACCTTTTAAAGGAAAATAATTAATGATGTCTTTTCCTTGTGTCTATTTTCAATGTATAAATATTAACATGGATTCAGCACTTAAAAGAATAGTGCTTCCAATTTATACGGTAGTGTGAGAAATTACTAAATACATAGATTCAAGCATCTATCCTACTCAAGCTAATATTCTTCATATTAAATACCTAATGATCCTTAAAGGAAAACTGCAATGTACCAGAGAGTTTTTGCACTTAACAACACTCTCCACTGGGAATGCAGCAATATATAATGTAGCTAATTTCAGTATGATTTAACTTTGCTCCTATAATTATAAGTGAAAGTTTTGCTATCCCAATATATATGACATCATGGTAATCTTTTTAATAAAATTTCAGAAGAATGGAGAAGGGAGGTTTATGCAGTGATATGGGTTGAGGGATCTTAGAGTGAGTACAGCAGAATAAAAAGAGGATGAGGCTGTCGAGAATGTTTATAAATACTGATAAAAGGCTGAAGTGTGTAGCTGATGAGAGAAGAAAGTAAATTCAGGTGGGGTTAATGAATGAGGAAAGTTGTCTTCATTAAGTCTAAGGCCTAATGAAATAGGAGTAATGGACTGAAAACTGGATGAATGAGAGTATTTTCAAAGTGGGATAATTAAGTTTTCAGAGGTGAAGGAAATCCCAGTAATGATTAGGCCAGGAAGCATCAAGAAAATGTGCTGTGAAAATAGAGAAGGGATAACAGAACTTTGAGACTATTTGATTGAAAAAGCAATGACCAAAATAGCAGTAGCGTTTGGGGCTGGAGGAAACCTGTGACCGAGATGCCACGGTTATCAGGAAATTTGTTAAGGGTCACTTGGAGGTAGGCAAAATCGCAGGGGGTAAAGCAATAGCAGGAGAGCCAGAGCTCAAAGAGGGACTTATCCCTGGGGTGTCAGAGCAATGGATGTATGATCTAGAAGCCACAGTGAAGAACTGTAGAAAGCTAGTTTTGTTGTAGACAGAGAAAAAGCAGGCTCTGTTGTGAGACCTGTTAAGTGTGGGTTCTTTACCCATGGGCCAAGCTTCCATAATGGAAGGAAGTGAAGGAGCATCGTGTGAACAACATGAGACAGTACAGGATGCTAGCAGACACCGTGCTGGGATCCCACCCAGATCCCCTTTGATCCCTTCTATGGGTTCTGTGGGACCCGCTGCCTACATCCCCGTCCCCATGCCGCCATCCCCACAGCCCTTAGGATGAAAGCCCTGCAAACTGACCTTCATAGAGTTTCCAGATTAACTAATAAAAATCCAGGATGGCCAATTAAACTTGAACTTCAGGTAAACAACAAATATTTTTTTTTTAGTATAAGTTTGTTCCATGTAATATTTGAGACATACTAAAAAGAATTCGTTGTTTATTTGAAATTCAAATTTAATTGGGTGTCATCTTATCTGTCAACCCTCCAAGGGGACCAAACTTGCAGGTGTAATTTAAGCTGCAGAGCTCTTCTGAGGGACCAGGTGAGGCCAAATCTGTGCCTGAAAAGAAAAGGGACCCTTTCCTGACTTCTTCCCGCTCCCTGCCCTGCTTCCCGGAATCTCTGACAGGTCTCTCCCGGTACCACAGTGGGTACCTTGTACACAATTCTTGTCTCAGGGTTTATTTCTCCAGGATCTGAATTAGAATGAGGAGTTTACTTTGAGAGAAACTGAGTATAAAATTGAAAGAGTTTGCAGGGACCATGAGTCAGGAAGGAGCCAAAGGAGGGAAGTTTGGCCCAGTTTTATGGATGAAGAAGTTTCTTAACTTGCCGGGCTAATAGAGATAAAAAATGGCATTGCTAAGGTTCAAACATAGGTCGGTCTAGTGCCTGAGCCTTTGCATATGTTTCCACCTACACTCTCTCCCTAAGGCAGAGAAAGGAGCACGTAAGGGACTGGCTGAGCACAGGGCCTTGACAATAGACCACTGACTGCCATCCACACGGTGAACAATATGCTTATGTCAAAGGAAGGAGCCTGGTTTGTATTTTGTGTGGTGCCTCAGAGGAACAGAGATCAGAGCAATGGATGGAATGAACTGATTTCAAGGTCTGAGGCCTGAAAGGAACACTTTGGTAAAATTGTTAGAGTCCAGAGGTAGAATGCTTCCATGTGCTTCCTGAGCACTGAAGCCATTGGTAGCATCTCCCTGTGGCACTGGGAGGACCAGAAGTGGAATGGAAATCAGCTTTCCAAATGCCCTTAATAGAACATACACGTGCTCTCTGAAGACTTTCCAATATGAATCACTTCTGTGCTTATAGGCACATGTTTCTCCCTTACTAATTAAATTTTCATTATGAAACAAGTTCCAGGTTAAAAATCAGAAAGATTTTTAGGTGAAAACATGAGGACATTATTTTTAAAGTAAAATGTAGTTACTTAAGGTGCCTTAGTAATTTATGTAATGCTCTTTGTGATTTCTTTAATATGACCTATTTTTTAAATTCTCAACACACATTCCTTAAATATGAAATATTAATGATACTTAATAAATAATAATAGTTATTGTTTTTCAATTGGAGATTAAAAGTTTGGGGAATATGTGGCTAGGGGATATGGAATACATCTTTGGCATTTGGACAGCTGTGGTTCCAAAATTTGGAGCTAAGAGGCAAGCAAAGAATGTTTTATTGCCAGTATCTAAAACAAATTTTATTGGAAACTTTTATGTTTGTAGCTTTGAGTAGTTTTTATAGTGAAGAGTTCTGAAAACTGCCATAAAATTTTGCCTTGGGGGTTATGATTACATTTGTATATTTCTCAAACTTAGATAAATAAAAAAGACAGTTTTTACTGTGAGAGTTTAAAAGGTTAGAGAGATATTTGGTCTGTGATTAACTTTTATAGGTTTGATGTTATAGAAATTTATTTTTAAAATATCAATAAAAGTACAACTTTAGAGGCCTTGATAAAGAAATTTCAGGAAACTTGAAGTTTCCATTCAAATAGACTCACCAAGATGATTTAATTAACTTATTGTACTATGCAAACTATCTTTAATATTGGCTGATGCTACAATTTTATATGGTTGTGATATGTACTTTATAATGTTTTTGGTGGCTAGATAGTAACAGAAAGTAGAATTTTTCTTGCTAGAGCTGTTTAAGCATCGGCTGGACAGCCACTTGGCTTGGAAATTATAGAGAAAATTGACATCTTAGAGGAGACCAGATGAACCCTAAGATCCCTTTCCAAACCAGACATTTGATTTTTCAGCTGTAAGGAGATAGTTTAAAAATAAGATGTGGAAATGTCCCCCTTTCTTCCTCTTCTTCACACCCGAGGTTTATCTTGAAAAACAGGTTCTATACCAAAAAGATAAGAGGAGGTAGAAGGAAGAAAGGGTGGGAAGGAGGGAAGAAAAAAGGGAGGGGGTTTTTACAGTATAAATCATGTATCACACGTGATCTAAAATAACTATGTAAAGAAGGAAATATATCCTCATTTTCTAAATAAGGTAAATGAGTCAGCATAGAGCTAGAATTCAAACTCGAGTCTCCTTGATACTCAGACCTGTACGTTTCCCCATTATATCAGTTTTTAAACTTTACTACTTAGAGTGAAAGTTGAGATGGAAAGTAAGGAAGTGATTGTCAATTTATTATGCATAGTAATTAATATATAATAGAGAACATGGATTTGGGCTTCCAAGGCAATTGTCTGGAAACTTCTGGGTGAGTCAATCAATCAACAGGTATCTACTGGGCACCTATTATGCATCAGACACTGTTCTAGGCATGGAAGACTCTGCAGTAAACAGAGTAAACAGAGTTCTTGACCTTAGAAAGTTTACCTTCTAGTGGGGAGGAGTCCAACAAACATAAACATAAGACAATTCCAGGCCTTGATAAATGCTTTGGAAAGAAAAAAACTGAGCAAAAAAAGTAAATTTGGTTTGGCTAAGAGTGTAAGGGAGTGAGGATGGCAGGAAAGGTTGAATGTAATTCACTGAGAGCATTGAAAGCTATGCTAAAGATTTGGGGCTTGATCTTGCAGGTAGTGGGGCATCCCATATGATTTTTTTTTCTGGAAAACTACATGATTAAATTTGTGTTTTAGACAAGGCCTCTACTGATAGTATACAGACTGGAATGGAAAGGCAAAACACAAAAGGAAAAAGCAGGAAGCTCTTCTGGTAATTCAGGAATGAATGATGAAATTACCAAGGCAATGAGGTTAGATTCATGGACTATTAATGAAGAATAAGGGCAGGTATTAATGACTGGGTATAGAGATGAGGGAGACGATGAGTTGCACAGGCTGAATTTGCTATTCTTGGATAGAAAGATAGCTCTCTTAGTCTTAGAAAGATGAAGGATATAGAAGGAGGCAGAGAGAAAAACAATAAGATGTTTTCCCAGAGATTATAAATTTGGTTCCAGACAGGTTGAATTTAAGGTACTTGTGGCATCATCCAAGTTGATTTTTTTCAGTGGTCATCTGGAAATATAGTATTCTGTTGAGAGCAGTTGGGTCTGTAGATAAAAATTAGGGAGTTAGCAACTTAGATGTATTAACTGAAGCTATGAGAATGGATTGAAGATGACGTTACAAAATTTAGGAGAAATGGATATTATATACATTAAGTATACATTATATATAATACATTAAGTATACATTATACTTATACATTATTAAGTATACTTAATATATTATACTTAATATATACTTAATTATACTTAATATTATATATATAATATATACTTAATTATACTTAATATACTATATATTATACTTAATATAATATACATAATGAATATAATATACATTATACTTATACATTATTAAGTATACTTAATACATTAAGTATACATTATATATACATGGATATAATATACATTAACTTGTATACATTAAGAAATGTTTGTGATCATCCTGCTTTTCTTTAGAAACTAATATAGTAAGAACCAAAGCTACTTGAAAAATATGCAACAAAGGAAGTTTCCCTGGAGTGTGCCTTCATCTTTTGCTGCCTTGTTACCAGTTTTCTCATCCTCTCTTTCACTCTTACTTACTATTACTGTGCAACTTCTTCATTCAAGATAGTTCTCCCTCTCCTCTTTTCTCTTCAATCTCATTCTCTCCCTCCCCATATGCATACAACTTCTCACTTGGTTCTAATGGCATTTTATAAGATACTCAGCATTTTCATTTCCTTTGTGATAAAAAAAAAACTCTTAAAGAAAATTAAAGTTATAGGAAGAAGAATGCTCTTATATCAACCTTGTACAGATGAATAAGAAGGTTACCATGGTATACTGGAAAGATCAAGAAATACACTGTCAAAAAACCTGGGTTTCCAGTCCAGCATTTCTACTATAAGCTAGCTCATTTACATTAACCCCTTTGAATTCTGTATTCCTCTTAAGAATACACACTTCACAGGACTGTAAGAAGTATTAGACAAAATGATATATTTAGATGTGTTATATAGAGGGCTATACATATATTAGGTTTTCATCTACTGTCTGGTTTACTCAATAAATATTTGTTGAATGAATGATCACCTCTATTAAGGATTCTTGGATCTTCCGTTGTAGATCTGTCACTCTCTACAAGATTGTTTCTTTAAGCCTTTATAACTGCCAAGATTTCTGGCCTTAAGTATGTGTTTACTACCCTCCTGTATTTTTGGTTGCACCAGCTTTATCTTAAGTAGAAAAGGTATTAATGGGTATCCTATAATTATTATTAAATTATGCTAGCAATAATACAAAATTTTTCTTTTTGGGTATGCCTTTGCAAATATCTTGATTTCTCTTTTTTTCTAAATCTTTTTCATTCAGTTCTCAACTATACACAAAGAACATAAAAATATTTTAAATACTCTATAAAACTAAACATAAAGGTATAGCAACCAGAGAAGGCTATCATTTATTTAAGTTCTCGTTCAGCCATGATTTTTATATTGCCTACTAAATCATATTTACCTGATAATATTTTTCTTTACTGTATAATATTCAAAACTGACTTGGAGACTTGTATTAGAAACTTGAGACTTGAAAAAAATGATTATTTCTTAGACCTCCTGATGGAGCTCTCAGTATAATGATTTGACCTCAGAAGGGCATTGCACTCCGGTCTGCAGCTTGCTTTCTTTTCTATGAGATACCATGAAGCTCCATTCCATGTTATACTAATAGATTTGGTTAGATCTAAATCGAGTACAAATGAACTGTAGAGACTAATGACGAGGAAAACATAAAACTAGGCTATAGGCTTCATGAAAACAAAGGCAATGCCAGATATCTTTAAAATATTTCAAGATCCAGCATAGAAATCATTCATAAAAGCTTATGTTGAACTAATAAATGTGTGCAGCAAGTTTTAGATTATGATTTCACAAATATTATTTCATGCAATTTAGAGTTTCTTTCTCAATAATTAAAAAGCATGCACTTGCTGTCCATGGGCTTCTTGCTGTTCTGTCAACATACCCAGCTTGTTCTTATTTGGGGAACTTTGCCTTAAATATTCTTTCTGAATGGAATTATCTTCCTTCATAGACCTATATATAGTTTGGTCTCTCACTTTGTTCAGGTCTCAAATGTCCTTTAGAGAGTCACTCTTTGACCACATTTAAATAGTGTTTCCCTTCCTTATCCCTAATTACCAGTCTCTGTCTCCTTTTTCTAAAAATTTTTATTTATAATTACCAGAAAGTAAACATTTACTTTACACTTTTATGTTGTCTGTCTCCCCACAACCCAATAGAATATAAAGTTCACGCAGGCAGGGTTCTTGTCTGTGGAGATCACTGCCATATCTCCAAATCTTAGGAGAATACCTGGCAAGTATTAGGCGCTCAATAAAAATTTGCTGAATTGATAAATGAATTCCTGATATTTATATTTAATTTATCTCCCAGGAACCCTGGAAGACCTTTGAGAGAAGAAATTAAATCCTATATCCTACCGATCCATAGAGCATCAAATTCACTGAGTAAATATTTAAATAGACCATTTATTGAGGACTTATAAGCCAGGCACTTGCATTTTCCCACTTAGTCCTTGAAACAACTTTCTGAGGTAATTATTATTATTCCATTTTTATAAGGAAACTGACACAAAAAATTAAATAATTGCCTCAGAATCGTTCTGCTGTAAGTAGCAATGCTGGCATACAAATCCCATTTAGTTTGACCCAAAACCCTATGTTATCTATCACTAAGTTGTATTCCACTTCATATGGAAGCCTTTAGAAGCCTCCTGAATGGAAACACCACATTTGTTTCTATTCTACAATCCAATGGCAAAATTTTCCACAGTCTACCTAGAACTAAATCTTAAATTCAATCTTGAGTTCAACAAGTCAGCCTGATGCCAATGCTCTCAAGATTGGAAGCATGCTTTCCAGCCCCAAAAAACGATACTGCAAAAACAGCTTCCCTGGACCTAAGGGTGCCCAAATTTTCTTCTATTATAATTCTTTCATCCATAACATTTTACTACCACATTTTAGCACCTGGGTGAATGTTATCTGTTCCATATCCCTCCTTTGGGCATCATATAAGTACAACTTTATTAGAATCCGTGTTGTTACTAATACACTAGGTATAAAATGATTTGATGGACAGCAGAAGTTGTCAATTCATTACTGACAAAAATAAATACCAAATATTTCAATACAGAATTGGTCCCCAGGATATGAAATCAAGGAGAGAACTGTCAAAGAAAACTTGTATCAGACAAGTTAAACAGGCAAAGAAGACTTTACTTTTTACTTATATCTTAAGCAATTGAAATAATGTGCAATTCATTGCATACAATTTCTTGATATTTTCATTATGCATCATACTCCTAAGAGTTTATTTCTCTAATTTATTATATATGCTTAGTTGTTTTGAGTAATTGGGAAAAGGTATAATTCTGTTTTTAATTCTAGTAGTGGCACCTTTTATAACAAATAATAATGTTAAAACATATTTCTTAATCTATCATCCTCGGAAATGAGGTAATATCTAGTGAATACCCACTGTGAAATAGGAATAAATTAACACTCTTACAGACACTTTGATCCCTTCCCTCTTTCTTCTGTTTCTCAAGTTTTGTTAATTTGCTCTGATTTTTTTCCTCCAATCTATTTTAGGAGACATATTATTATTATTTGTTACATGGACATGAGTGCCTCAATGACAGCCTTAGGTCCCTGTTTAAAGAGATTCAATGATTCCTTCCACTCCTTTCATACCACACCTCATGGTTGGTTAATTTACACCCCCAAGGTAAATTAAGAACATAGTTTATTCTGTGCATCACATCAGAACTAGTGATTCAACAGTGGTTAGGGCAGCCTCTAAAACTATCCTACTTGACAGTAGCTTCCAGTGTAGTAAACAGAACTTCCAAATGAGGAAAGGAAAATTGCTTCACTTTTCTTATACTTTTAATAATGTTCATTAAAAAAAAACCTTTCATTTCATTCTTTTACTTTTCCTTGAGATCTCACTTGATAGTAGGAACCTCTAGGGACACTCCTGTCTCATCATTTCATTTGTGTTTCTAGGCAGGCATACTTGACATTTTAAATTTCTATTCTGTTTAATTCTCATAGCTTCACAAGCAGCTCTTCAGTTTACCTCTGAGTAAGGAATTCTCCGTCTCGTCTGCTTCATTCACTCTCACATATTTGTTTTGAACGTTTGGATTTGTGCTTGTTCAATGGTGTGTGAGTTTGAATTGCCAGGGCGGGGTGGGGGGTGGGGTGGTGGTGGTGGTGGTGGAAATAATTTGACAATGTAAAGTACTCAAAGTTTAAGAGCTTGATTATATTTCAACTGTTCTACCACTTGTCAGAAGCCACTATGTTAAATCTCAGATGGTTATCAGGAAATTCCTGTGTCTTGAAAAGTCTCCTGGGAATTAATTTTTAAAGCATTGTCTTAACTCATTTCCTTACAAATCTCTTTTCATTCACAAATCATTACCACTTCCTTACCAAGTTTCTTGTGAGAAGGGAATCCCTGAGAGACTTAAAGAATCACACACACACACACAAAAACAGAGCATCTAAATTGTCAAATGGAAGGAAATTCTAAAAGGTAGGAAACTTTGTTTTAATTCCACATCAGAAGTCCTTTAGCTGTCAGTGGTGGTCTATGAAATTATTTTACTAATTTATCCCTTTGTGAAATGAAGGGAGGAGAAGGAAAGCAGTGGCCCTTAAATCATTGTCTTGAAAACTTAAGAGGGTAGCATGGCCTGGGTAAGCCCACTTGCAGAGATTTGGAAAGAAGTGTCACCTAAGCTGCCTTTCAACAGAATACATTTTTCTTAAAAAAAAAAAATTCATAATACAACTTTTTTCATAAAAACTCCATTTTATATTTCTGAAAGCATCACAATGTGTATTAGTACATAAAATGTTCTATTATGTCTTGTGACATATAATAAACATATTTAATTAATTAATTAATTTATTTATTTATTGATCAGCTCATCTTTTTCCCAATTTAATTCAGTTCATTCCTCCATGAAACATTGAATACCAGTTTGTTGTTGTCCTAGGAAACATAGTGTGGGGAACCTTGCCTTATGGACATGCTTCTCACAAAGCCTATGGCTTTGAGATTTAGGTTAATGATTTACATTAACTTAAGGATGACAGAGACTCATTTTATTTTGCACTTGACTCTTGACTAACTGGAACATGCAAGTATACTTACGTCCGCATAGAAAGAATGCTACGTTGAAAAATTCTGTCTCTATACTTAGGCTCAATTCTAGAAATAGGATGAATATGTGGCTCTTTGTTCCCCAAATACTAACCTAACTCTTATCATTCCCAAATGCTAACACTTTTCTATATCATTTTAATGCATAAAAATGAAATTGTATTTAAGCTAATATTATTGGATGTATGTTCACTCTGAAGCATTATTAAGAAATACCTTAAGTCCAAAAGGATTCCTTAAATTCAGAGCTAGAATGGAACACAGAATTAGTGAGATCATGAGGGAAATGGACAACTTTGTTGGCACTTGAAAAGAAATTTCCTCAACATAGAGGTAGAGAGACTACTACAAAGATAAATTTTCCTGACTTGAAAATTTGGTCTACTACCTACTCTAGCTGTGTTACATAAAGTCACTCCTAAATGCACATTTATAAAGTGATTTTCCAAAAAGAATGTACCAATTGTTATTCAATGGTATTGTGTGGTAGATGTATCTCATTGTACTCTTGCCAGCATTATTATAATATTTTTTATCTTTGCCAGTTTTATGTAAAATAATCTCATTTCTTTGTTAGAAATTATTTGTGCTTAAATATTTTTAATTTTTCTGTGAACTATATTTCTATTTTCTCATGCAATGTGTATTGGCTATGTAGCAACTAATAATTTAATCTGAATAATTCTGTCCCCTTAATTCACTTTTGTTCTCTCAATTTTCCTGCTTTATGAACACACTCAGTGAGTGTGAGGTGTAACCAAAACCAATTTGTTGTCTTATCTCAATAACCTTAGCGTGTGATTTGATGATTAAGTCACTCAAAACTGTCATGAGAATACAGTGGAAGATTGTTTGTGCATTCTATTTACCATGATGTTTTTAAGTTGGCTACTTTTGTCAATATTTTTAATTTTAGCCATTCTCTTGGATTTGTAGATTTTAATTTACATTTTCCAGAAGAATAATGATTTTGAGCATCTATTCATGTGTTTATTGGTCTTTCATATATTTTCTTTGTGAAATATCTGTTGAAGTCTTTTGCCCATATTTTACTGTTTTTTATTCTTATTTTTGAGTTGTAAGAGTCATATATATATAGTCATATATATATAATATAGTTTATATGTATTTTGTCAGATATGTTTATTACAAATATTTTCTCCCGAAGTGTGGTTTGCCTCATTATTTTCTTGTTTATGTCTTTTGAAGAGCAAACATTATTAATTTAAATGAAATTCAAAAATGTCTAATTTATAAATTTGTTATATTATAAGTACTTTATGTTTTCTGCCTAAGAAATCTTTACCTACCTTAATGTCACCAAGATTCTCTACTCTGCTTTCTTTTAGAATTTTTATGGTTTTAGAGTTCTCATTTAGGACTGTGACTAATTTCAAATTAATTTTTGTGTAGAGTATGAGATAGGGCCAAGGATTATATTTTGATCTAGTGTCATTTATTTAAAAAGTTATCCTTTCCATTAAATTATTTTAGCACTTTTGTTTAAAATAAATTGACTGTACTGTGTGGGTCTCTTTCTGGAGTCTCTTTTTTGATCCATTAATCAACTTTACAATTTTTAGTCTATCGCACATTCTCATAATTATAACTTTATAGTATGTCTTAAAATCAAGTAGCATAGGCTCTCCAGTCTTCTTTAAAAATCTTTTGAAAAGTTATTTTAGCTATTCTAGCTTTCTTATTCCACTATTATTTTATATTTCAATTTTAGACATTATGTATTGATTACTTAATTCTCAAGAAGGGAGTTTAATTTTCCTCCTTTCCCCAATGTAATTTAATCAAAAATTTTGGTTAAATCAATATTCAATTTATTGTTTAGCTGATATAGATGATTCATATGATGTATAGCAATTTACATTCTCCTTCTTGTAAAGAAAAGTTTCTTGTATAATTTTTGTTTCCCTTTGCCTTGCCTTACATTTCCATTTGTTTAACCTTAGATATAGCTATCTTTAATTCTCCCCTAACTCTATATTAGGAATTCAAATCTCTGCAAAATGTTCAAATATATTATTAGTACTCCATCATCTTCCTGTTCTAGTAATAATATTTTCTCTCTAAACCTGATATAAAGTTCTCATCCCAGAACTTATCTCCATTACTCTGGGAATCCTTTTCATTTATCTCCTGTGTTATATTAGGAATTTCAGTTTCCTGCATCCTATATCTTCTTTTACTTAGTATGGAACACATCCTCCAGTGGCTAAGTAAGAAATGGTGGACAGCAGCTAAATATTTTGAGAAATTGTGTTTGAATAGTCTTTGTTTTTCCCCAACTGACATTGTGAGTGGATGTAAAATTGTAGGTTAGAATTCATTTTTTCCCTTAGAATTTTTTTGGTATTACTTCTTCTTTTTTTTTTAGTTTGCTATGTTTCTGCTGAGAGGTCTTCTGTTATAGTTTTGAGTCTAGATCCTTTTATGAGTGTGAGTGTATGTTTGGATGCTTTTAAATTCTTTTCATTCTCATTTATCTGAAATTTCATGCTAATATACCTTACTGCTGGTCTATTTTGTTTATTGCACTAGGTACTTTTGGCACTTTCAGTTTAGACAC
Source organism: Aethalodelphis obliquidens (assembly GCF_003676395.1). Classification (NCBI taxonomy): domain Eukaryota; kingdom Metazoa; phylum Chordata; class Mammalia; order Artiodactyla; family Delphinidae; genus Aethalodelphis; species Aethalodelphis obliquidens. Next base: position 7,525,356 of record NW_020838003.1, on the reverse strand, counting down.
TCATGCTCTTCAGTTTGGGCATATTTTGTGGAATTTAAACTACAATTACCTAGTTTCATTTTCTCTTTTTTTTTTTCTTTTGGAAAACCTGTTATTCAGGTATTGGATTGCTTGGCCAGGTTTTCAAATTTTTCTCATCTTTACTTTGCTATATTTTATATCTTGGTACTTTTATCTTAATTTCTGGATGTTTGCTCAGATTTATTTTCATATTCTTTTTTTCTTGAATTTTTTTACTGTAGTAAAAAACACAACAAAAAATTTATCATCTTAACCATTTTTAACCATATAGTACAGTATTGTTAGCTATAGGCATATTGTTGTGCAACAGATCTCTAGAAGCTATTCATCTTGCTGTGCTGACACTTTACATCAATTGAACAACTCAACATCAATTGAGACATTGGGCTACAGGAGTGGGGGGGGGGTCTCACTTTTCATATGTAGACTTTCACATAACTATGTTTTCATTATAGCCTTTCTACCCTCAGCGTAGCTGGGTGATATTATGGCCAGGGTCCTTTTGGTTCAGTAGAGAGTAAATTCTGGATATAAGATAAAATATTTATAATGGATATAAGAATGGGAATGGGTGATAGTTACTTTGCTGTTGGTGGATGGACAGGGTCTGGGGTTTCCAGTAATATTCTTTATTGCCTTGAAATAAAGACTGAGTAAATGCTCACTGGTTGGTTGATCTTGTCTTTCAGCATTAGTGGACTGATTGCTGGCCTGAGGAGCAGATAATTTAGTCAAAAGAAGTACAAGTTCAAGAAAGAAAAATATTGATACTGTTGAAAATAAAAGTTATTAAAATTGTTAGATTCCTGAAATTCTAATGGTAACCCATTAGTGATTGTGAATATATGATTTCCTCACAAAGTCTTTTTTTTGTTTGTTTGTTTGTTTTTTTGGCTGTGTTGAGTCTTTTTGTTGCTGCTTGCGGGCTTTCTCTAGTTGTGGTGAGCAGGGGCTACTCTTTGTTGCAGTGTGCGAGCTTCTCATTGCAGTGGCTTCTCTTGTTGCAGAGCATGGGCTCTAGGGTGTGCGGGCTTTGGTAGCGATGATGCACAGGCTCAGTAGTTGTGGCTTGCAGGCTCTAGAGTGCAGGCTCAGTAGTTGTGGTGCATGGGCTCAGTAGTTGTGGCTCACAGGCTCTAGAGCGCAGGCTCAGTAGTTGTGGCGCATGGGCTTAGTTGCTCCGTGGCATGTGGGATCTTCCCAGACCAGGGCTTGAACCCATTTCCCCTGCATTGGCAGGAGGATTCTTAACCACTGCACCACCAGGGAAGTCTCCAAAGTCATTTTTTAAAGAAACAATATAGAATTTATATCTATAATATTTAAAACTCTGCTGACATAAGCAGAAATATTAGAATCTTAAATGGATAATCACTGAAGTGAACTCGCTTAGTTTTTGCATGTAGAATTCTAAATATCTCTGCCAATAAGATCAGAAATTTAAGAAATTCTTTAGGAGAACAATTTCATTTCCCCGAATATCTCATCATTTTTCTTCTGAGGTTTTTCATATAGGTTATTTAGGTGAATATTAAAAGTGTGAATGGAAATATTTTGTACCCATGATGTTACGGATTGGCATCTTCAAAAGACAAGAGATATTGCCAAGTCTATTGCTAGTCAAGTTTTATAATTTACAACCTGTGCAAACTGTGGGCTGAGAACCACAGCAGTTGTGCTGAGCATTTCTGGGAAGTTACCATCATTCCAGGACCAATTATTAAAACCTCTTACACATATTAAAGCTATAAAGATTAAAAATATAGCACATTTGTCATTAAATATGGATGACTTCATGTAATATGCATTATGTACAAAAACAATGTCCTGCCACTTGAGCTTTATCACTACCCTACGGAAAATCCACAAACCCAGAGTCCCACATCAAAACTCATTTTGGCAAAGCCAAGGAACAACTTTGTCATGCAAAATAAACACAGATGTTCCACACTCAGGCAACTGGCTAAGAGGAGATGGTACATAAGGGGATGCATAGCTCTGTAAAAGATAATGCCTTCTTACACACCCTACAGCAATCTTCTGTGGAGGCTGCAAATGCTGTTTTAAAGGACTGATTCTTCCATTTAAAAAAAAAAAATGCCTTTCTCGACTATAGCTTTTAACACACTGAACTAGTTCTCTCTGCATGCATGCGGAAGTATAAGCACACTGTCTGAGGTTGTAGGTTTGGCTGTTTTGGAGCTAAAGGAGAACTAAATTTCACATGCATCTTAAGCAGTGCCTTTCTGGTCAGTGATTTATTGATTTCTGTCTGTAAGGTATAATATTAATAACCATATTAATTTTAAGAAGGTCTGAGGAAGGAAAAGTTTCTAGCCTCTTCCATTAACTGACAGTTAATGCTGGATGGTTCCAAATGACCAGACAGCTATAATTGACTTCCTTTGTTCCTTTCATTCTCAGCTAATTGCAATAAAATATCTCTGCTAAATAAACATTTCTGGGACTCAAATGTATTTCCCCCAGGAACAAAAATAGAGTCGTAAAAGGTGAAGAACGCATGTTTGGGATTTCTGATATGTGGCCTACAATTGCATTGACGTTCAGTTATGGCCTATTTAAAATACCTGCTCAACATAGAGTTTTCCCTCTTTCCCCATATTGTCATGCAATTGAGGAGGAAAGGATAGGGTATGACTGGAAAGAGAAGGATAAGATTTGGGGTTATTGAGATTTTGGAACTATACAATTTTTGTGAACACCTCAATCTTGAAATAGTTTTCATCTGAACTAGACATGAATCTCATGGAGGAGGGGAGTGTTAGATGGCCAGTAAAATCTCCCTCTGTTCTGCCAGCAATGTTGTCTTGGTTATAATGGGAAATCAACCCTACTAGTCATATTCTAGTTAGTAGGAAAATATATAAAAAGCATTTTAGGAAACAAGTAACCTCTTGTGAAGACCAGGAGTCTTGCCCATCATCTTCCAACATCTTATATTTTAAGTATCATGTCTTAGGTGTGACAGGCAGAAAATTTCAGACTGTGTTCCATTTGCCTTTCATGCTGCAAGTATTTCTGTTCTCTTCTGCTCTCCTTATTGCAATGTCCTTTACACTTTTCTAACCATGTACCTTATCAATATTTTGAATACAGACACCATATATATATTTATTTATTGTTTTAATGACTTATAAGAGTAATATATTATATACATTGTAAAGCATACTCAAAAATAAAAATCAAAAACAGAAGTAGCAAGGATAAAATTTTAAAGGGAATTTTAATTTTATTTCTTATTATTAGTTAAAAAACCCTCTAATATTGTAATTTTATTTTAGATCATAGAACCCAGAACCATGTAATCAATGTGACTATGTTTTACACATCTAGCTTAACCCTCACAATACAGCAATTTAAGGATCTGGTTCTAAGTGCAGTTTACTTTGATACATGGTTATAATAACTGCCATAGTGAAAAGATACTTTGCGCAAATGTAATGAGCCAAATGGGACATTTTTGGCTGTCATTAATAAATCATGATACTCATTTAAAAAAATCCCAATCCCCCAATTAAGAAAAAACATTTTTCTTAAAATTTGACTCATACAGTTCCATCTTCCCTGATGTCAATCAGGTTTCTTTGCAAACTAATAAGTGGTTGTTATACTAATTTTAGCAAATTGCTTCAATCCACCGAAAATTTTATTTTTGAGTATTCAGCATGCACAGATTTGAAAATCTTATATAGATTTATTTATTTGGGGCTAAAAATATTAATTCCCATTAATAATGGGAACATTCCCAAATATTAGTTTTCAAGATGCCCTCTCCATAGCCAAGTTACTTTCTTACTTATTATTAAAATGTTACCTTTACCTTGAAGGAACATGTTAATATTTTCCCCCAATTATCTATTTGGTAGCATACTCCTGTCAGCCACTTGTCATCGTGGAAAAGCTCAGTAAATTTGCAATACTTTACTTTTAATTAAAAAAAGAGTAACTCATATTTTAATTCAAACAACTGTTCATACTTTAACCACAATATAATTAGTGAATCTCTGTGAGCTAAAAAGTTTCCTGATTTCTCCCTGTTTTATTACAAATGATATGTGTATTCTATTATATTCGAAATATCTTATCCTTATACACTAACTATATTATGAAATACTCTAGTGTTTTTCTATTTCTCATTTCAACTTCTTTTCTACAATAGTTTTCTAAAAATGATATAATGAATAAAATTCATAAACATTGCTACTGATTAATGTAATCCCAGAATTCCTTTTTAAATTCCATTTGGAGCAACAGCTCAGAGTTTGGACTTCCAAAGTTGGACTTATATCAAATATTGTGCTTAGAAATATATTATTTTTATTTAAAAAGTCATTACTGTTAAAATATATCTCCTCTGATATAGCTTTTCTTAAGTGACTCATACAACAATAGTTATTTGTGTATTTCAGTATTGAAGTAGAATCTGGAAAACAGCATAAGCTGAGACAACACCTGTGGGCAGATGATTGTTGGAAAAGGTAACCTGAATGAAACTCCCTTTCCCTCTATTTCTGATTTCCAGCTCTTTTGTCTTTGGTCCTGGGACCGAGGGACAGCTGGGAATGAGTCTAAGGCTCTGTTGAGGTCCTTTCAGAAAGAATAGAAGAGCTGACAATGAGTTTCCCCCATCTTTCCTGCTGTGCCCCATCCATGGGTCCCTTTCAGGGGCCTCAGCAGGGGCTGACAGCCTACCAGATTCTACAATGCTGGTTCCTGGAGGTAGAGATTTTCTCTGATATTCATGCATTTAGGACACTTCAGAAAATAGAAATAAATCCCATTAATCCAAGAAAAAAAAAATAACAAAGTCAGAGAGAGGAAAAGTCCGAATAATCAGTGGCAGGTCCAGTGAAACAGAACAACTTGGGGACACAGAGAAATACATAAGTTTTAAAAATAAAATAAAAAACAAGTCAGGAGATTTGAGTGCCACACACACACACACACACCAAGTTTCCTGAAGCTTAAAAAAGTCTTAAACTGAAAATCCAGTAGATAACATGAAGGAGAAAATGGTCACTGTTGATATTTGTATGAATCATGTTGTTGTCTACAAAGAAAATATCAACATATTTTAATTTAGAAATTATTTAGAAATTATAGAGGTTACTCTGATAATAAAATTTTAAAATAAAGTGAAAAAAAGCTTTACCTACATAGAAATTAAGAAGTATACTTAAAGAGCAAGTAAAAAGAAAATTTAAATCCAGATTAAAGAAAATATTAATATTAGAACATATGGTAATGGAAAAGTTATAGGAATATTTATACTTTTGTTATTAAAGGTGAACGGCCAAAAGAGAAAAAACTGAAGATATTAGAAGACATTAGAAATAGAACTGTAAAACGCATACCAAGAAACTAGAAAGATGGACTTATTAAAGATAAAAGTTGAAATTTAAATAGAAAATTTAAATTGAAAATCAAGAAATAGAAGGAAAAAATAAATTCAAAACACATTTCTTTGAAAAAGATTATGATAGAATTACCTCAAGGGGAAAAGTGAAAGAAAAACAGAAGAAAAAGCTATGAATTAGAAAAGAGACAAAATTATAGATATAGAGATATTTTAGAAATTTTCATTTCCTTACAGCTTTGGGGATCAGATTTTATTAGATTATCATAATTTCTGCCACATAATGTGGCTGGTGAAGAGATCACACTAAGAGTAAAAGTTGCCCATACTTGTATTCTAGAATACTTTTCTTATTCTTTTTTTTTTTTTAACATCTTTATTGGGGTATAATTGCTTTACAATGGTGTGTTAGTTTCTGCTTTATAACAAAGTGAATCAGTTATACATATACATATGTTCCCATATCTCTTCCCTCTTGCATCTCCCTCCCTCCCACCCTCCCTATCCCACCCCTCCAGGTGGTCACAAAGCACTGAGCCGATATCCCTGTGCCATGCAGCTGCTTCCCACTAGCTATCTACCTTACGTTTGTTAGTGTATATATGTCCATGCCTCTCTCTCGCCCTGTCACAGCTCACCCTTCCCCTTCCCCATATCCTCAAGTCCGTTCTCCAGTAGGTCTGTGTCTTTATTCCTGTCTTACCCCTAGGTTCTGCATGACATTTTTTTTTCTTAAATTCCATATATATGTGTTAGCATACGGTATTTGTCTTTTTCTTTCTGACTTACTTCACTCTGTATGACAGACTCTAGGTCTATCCACCTCATTACAAATAGCTCAATTTCGTTTCTTTTTATGGCTGAGTAATATTCCATTGTATATATGTGCCACATCTTCTTTATCCATTCATCTGATGATGGGCACTTAGGTTGTTTCCATCTCCGGGCTATTGTAAATAGAGCTGCAATGAACATTTTGGTACATGACTCTTTTTGAATTTTGGTTTTCTCAGGGTATATGCCCAGTAGTGGGATTGCTGGGTCATATGGTAGTTCTTTGTAGTTTTTTACGGAACCTCCATACTGTTCTCCATAGTGGCTGAACCAATTCACATTCCCACCAGCAGTGCAAGAGTGTTCCCTTTTCTCCACACCCTCTCCAGCATTTATTGTTTCTAGATTTTTTGATGATGGCCATTCTGACTGGTGTGAGATGATATCTCATTGTAGTTTTGATTTGTATTTCTCTAATTATTAGTGATGTTGAGAATTCTTTCATGTGTTTGTTGGCAGTCTGTATATCTTCTTTGGAGAAATGTCTATTTAGGTCTTCTGCCCATTTTTGGATTGGGTTGTTTGTTTTTTTGTTATTGAGCTGCATGAGCTGCTTGTAAATTTTGGAGATTAATCCTTTGTCAGTTGTTTTGTTTGCAAATATTTTCTCCCATTCTGAGGGTTGTCTTTTGGTCTTGTTTATGGTTTCCTTTGCTGTGCAAAAGCTTTGAAGTTTCATTAGGTCCCATTTGTTTATTTTTGTTTTTATTTCCATTTCTCTAGGAGGTGGGTCAGAAAGGATCTTACTGTGATTTATGTCATAGAGTGTTCTGCCTATGTTTTCCTCTAAGAGTTTGATAGTGTCTGGCCTTACATTTAGGTCTTTAATCCATTTTGAGCTTATTTTTCTGTATGGTGTTAGGGAATGATCTAATCTCATACTTTTACATGTAGCTGTCCAGTTTTCCCAGCACCACTTATTGAAGAGGCTGTCCTTTCTCCACTGTACATTCCTGCCTCCTTTATCAAAGATAAGGTGATCATATGTGCGTGGGTTTATCTCTGAGCTTTCTATCCTGTTCCATTGATCTATCTTTCTGTTTTTGTGCCAGTACCATACTGTCTTGATTACTGTAGCTTTGTAGTATAGTCTGAAGTCAGGGAGCCTGATTCCTCCATTTTTCGTTCTCAAGATTGCTTTGGCTATTTGGGGTCTTTTGTGTTTCCATACAAATTGTGAAATTTTTTGTTCTAGTTCTGTGAAAAATGCCAGCGGTAGTTTGATAGGGATTGCATTGACTCTATAGATTGCTTTGGGTAGTAGAGTCATTTTCATAATGTTGATTCTTCCAATCCACAAACATGGTATATCTCTCCATCTATTTGTATCATCTTTAATTTCTTTCATCAGTGTCTTATAATTTTCTGCATACAGGTCTTTTGTCTCCTTAGGTAGGTTTATTCCTAGATATTTTATTCTTTTTGTTGCAATGGTAAATGGGAGTGTTTTCTTGATTTCACTTTCAGATTTTTCATCATTTCTTATTCTCTTCAAATCCTACTCCAACCAAGCTCTTGCCCCACCACATCATTAAAACTCCTCTGGTCAACATTACCACACCTTTGTGTTGCTAAATCTAATGTTCAGTTCTCAGTCTGCATCTTTTCTGGCCTTTTGGCAAGATTTGACACAGAATTACATCTTTATCCTTGAAACGTTTTTCTTCTCATGAGTTCCCAAGACCTGAAACTTTCCCCGCCTTCCTGTTACTTCACTGGTCATTCTTTCTCAGCTTTCTTTAATAAGTTCCTTATGATCTCCCTAAACCTCTTCCTGTTAAGATGTCTTTGATCCACTTGCCTTCACGACTTCATCCAGCCTCACGGCTTTAACTACCACCCAATCTCCCAACAACTATTCACACACACACACACACACACACTCTTGCCCTACTCCTTTTGCCATCTTCCCCATTTCCATCCTTCCAGTTGTTCAGATAAAAACTGTTGGCACTGCCCTCAACTCCTGCCTTTCTCTAGCATCCTTGTCCACTTTGACAGGAAATCTTGTGGTTTTACTTTCAAATTATACCCAGGAACCACTGGAAGACAACAATAGAAGAGTAACAATAGAAGTTACTCAGTGTGAATAACAGAAAGAATATAAACTGGAAAAAAATGAACAGAACCTCAGGGCCTTGTGGGACTATAAAAAAGGATCTAACACGCACGTCATCAGAGTCCTGGAAGGAAAGGAAAAAGAGAGCAGGGTGGGAAAAGTATATGAAGAAGTAATGACTGAAGACTTCTCAAATTGCCAAGACATGTAAGTCTACAGATTGAAAAGGCTGAGTGAAACTCAAACAGGATAAACTCAAAGAAATACACACCTAAACACATCATAATTAAAATTCTGAAATAAAGAGACAGAAAAAATCTTGAAGGCATTGAGAGAGAAATGTCACCTTACCATTATGGTAAAAAAGATTAGAATTACAGGAGATTTTTTATCTGAAATAAGTATACAAGAAAATATCATATGATACAGCAGTTGTATACCTGGGCATTTACCTCAGCTAAATGAAGACTTATGTTTACACAAAAACCTGTGCAAAAATGTTTGTAGCATCTTTATTTGTAATGGAAAAATTGTGGAAATAACTCAGATGTTATTCAATGGGTGAATGGTTAAACAAACTGTGGTACATCCATGTCCTGGAATACTATTTAGCAATAAAAAGAAATAAATTATTGATACATGCAACAATCTGGATAAATCTCCAGAGAATTGTGCTGAGTAAAAAATGCCAGTCCTAAAAGGTTACATGCTGCTTGATTCCATTTATATAATATTCTTGAAATGATACAAGCATAGAGATGGGTAAGAGATTAGTGGTTGCCAGGGATTACAGAGAAAGCAAATTGGGAAGAGGTTGTGGCCATAAAAGGGCAAAATGAGGTATCCTTTTGGTGATTGAAATATTCTGTATCTTAGCATATCAGTGTCAGTATCCTGGTTATGATATTGTACTATAGTGTTGCAAGATGTTACCATTGGGGAAAATGATTATTTCTTACAACCCTTAATTATAAAATACAAATTTGGAAAACAAGCAGAGTAAGCAAACAAACAAAACCGTGTATTCTTTCTAAAGTGTATGATTTTCTTATTACCGTGCATAGTACGCATAGTCAGCTGGTAACAGAGCAGTCAGAACTGACCAATATCATAAACCCTAGCTGTGCCCATAATTAGCCATAGTTCATTAATTGTGTATGGTTCAAGACACAAAGTACTTTTCCCCCTGATCTTCTAATCAACTGATTTTTCCTCAGAAAGTAGAAAATAGTCATTGGAATAAGTATCAGACAGTTTAAATCAGAAATAATTAATTACTCTCAAATCTCTGTGCAAAAGATTCAATGCAAGTAATTTGGAGTCTTCAGGCCTTACTGAGTAGCATTTAATGATCTAGTTGTTTTTAGTTGAGACACAATTCCAAAGTAATTTGTTGTAGGTATGAGAAGCACTGATAAAGAAGGTCTTTCCTACTACAGTTGTGAGTATTCATAACTGGAAACTTTTAAGCCCTCTGAGGATTTGCTCAGAAGCTTTACATTGCAGAGCCAAGTTGTCTGGGAGTGTGTGGCCACTTCCTCCTGTCTTAGATCTAAGAACTGCTGTGGAGCCGTGTGCCACCATGTGAGCGCCAATGACACTATCGAAAGTTCAACTGTAGTGGGGCTCCTGCTTCTTCCTTTCGTCATTATGCAGCAAGCAATAGTACAGGTGCTATCTCTAGCTTCATTCATGTGTGGTCAAGTCTCACAAAGGTCCCTTCTTTATTAAACCTCAGGGAGGTAAACATTTAAACTATAACTAACCCCCTGGAACAATTATTTTTTCTATTAGCCATTTCATGACTGAGTTGGACTAAGCCTGAAACATCTGCACCTTACACTTTGTCCCCAAATGCACCAGATCATCAGCACCTTGTTGGGAGGCACTGACTCTTAGCAAATATTGTGTCCTCATCACTTGTCATAGTAACTCCTGAGAGTAAGAGCTGAATAAACACTGCTGGAATGCAAACTTCACTGTTGTCTTATTTTAAGAAACTGCCACAGCCATCCCAAACTTCAGCAACCCTGAAGTCAGCAGCCATCAACACAGAGTCAAAAGCATCCACCAGCAAAGACATTATGACTCACTGAAGGCTCAGAAGATAGTTAGCAGTTTTCAGCGATAAAGTATTTTTATTTAAGGTATGTACTTTGCTTTTTTTAGATATAATGCTATTGCACATTTAACAGACTATAGTATAGTGTAAACATGCTACATTTATGTGCACTGGAAAACCAAAAAATCTGTGTGACTTGCTTTATTGCAATATTCATTTTATTGAGGTTGTCTGAAACTGAGCCCACACTATCTCTGAGGTATGCCTGTAATCAATTTAGCAATCTTTTTTATTATGGTTAGTACTTTTTTAATTTAAGAAATTCCTCTCTAATCCAAATATATGCTTCAACATTTTCTTCTAAAGTTTTAAAGTTTTACTTTTCACACTTAAGTGTTTATCTGTAACTAATTATTATGTACAGTATGAGGTAGGCATTCAATCAGATTTTTTTCATATGGTTATTGATTGCTCCAGCACCAGTTATTCAATAGTCCCTGCTAGCTACGCTGATCTGCAATGCTTCTTCTAATCCTTATCAGTCACAGGTCTATGTCTTTATGGCTTCCTTGCAGGCTTTCCATTTTTTTTCATTGGTTATTTTGTCTTATTTCCATTGGTCAAACTGTCTTAATTTCTAGATCTTTATCTAAATCTTGACATCTTGTAGGGTAATCGCTCACCGTGATTTTCCTTTTCAGAAATATTATGGCTCTTCTTGCCCAGTCGTTGCTTTAGCTTGTCACATTTCATGAAAAACTCCTTGAGAGCTTCACTGTAATTACATTGAATCTGTACATTAATTTGGGGAAAATTGACATCTTTGTGATCTGAAGTTTTCCTAATATGAAATTTGGGGTATCTACTCACTTATTTTTTTGTATCTTTTAATATCATCCAGAAAAGTTTTATAATTTTCTGCATACAGGTCTCATGCATTTTTGTTAGATTTTCTCCTCCAAGCACCTTAAACATTTTATTCTATTGTAAATGCTTTCTTTCTCTCTACATTTTCTGTTTGTTGCTGGTGTATATGCCAGTCACATTAATAACTCCTCTTATTTCTAAAAATTTGTCTAAAAATTTGTGTTTAGATTCTTTGGATTTTTCTATATAACAATATCATCTGAGAATAAAACATAAATGTCTTTCTATCTAATCCTTATATCTTAAATGTATTCTTTGTCTTACTGTATTAAATAAAACCTCAAGAGATATTGAATACAACTGGTGACAGTGGTCATTCTTATCATTTCCTTATTCTGAAGGTAGTGCTTCTAATACTTTCTCAACATTGAATAACATTTACTTTAGATTTATATTGTATGTAGACAATGGAATATAGGGCATCACTTTGGAGATTAAATTGTGGTGATATTATTTATTAACATCAGAAATATAGGGAAATGAGCAAATGTGAGTAGGAGTAGAGGGCAGAAGTTCAACTAGCGAATGGTAACATACAAGTCCAAAACTGAACTCTTCATCTCTACTCAATGTGCAAGTATGTTCATCCTTCAAGCCCCTTGTATAACATTCTTTGATTCTTTCAGGAAATCTTAGACACATCTTTCCCTGTATGTTCATTAAACTATGTGCACAACAGCTTTGCAGCATTTATAACACTGCATCGAAATAGTGTGTTTACATGTTTAGTGGCCAAAATCCTATCTGCCATTCTTTTCCATTTTTTCCAATCCACAACAAATCTCTCAGTTGAAAATTCCTGTCAATTTGTCACTTTATCTATGAAGCACACTTTGAATCCATTTGATTTCATCCTCACCTTTACTTCTTTAGTCTAAGCCACTATTACTGCTCACCTGGGCTGGTATGGTCTCCTGTTGTCTCTGCCCCATTCTTTTTTTGTTGTTGTTTTAATTTATTTATTTTATTTTTGGCTGCGTTGGGTCTTCATTGCTGCGCACGGGCTTTCTCTTGTTGCGGCGAGCAGGGTCTACTCTTCGTTGCGGTGTGCGGGCTTCCCATTGTGGTGGCTTCTCTTGTTGTGGAGCACGGGCTCTAGGTGTGTGGGCTTCAGTAGTTGTGGCACGTGGGCTCTAGAGCGCAGGCTCAGTAGTTGTGGCACACGGGCTTAGTTTCTCTGCAGCATGTGGGATCTTCCCGGACCAGGGCTCGAACCCGTGTCCCCTGCACTGGCAGGTGGATTCTTAACCACCGTGCCACCACCCTGCCCCATTCTTGTGCCACCCCAGTGTGTACTCCATAGCGCTGTACTGATCAATTGAAATTATAAATTAAATCAAACCACTTCTTTGCCAATGGCTTCCCATATGCTAGGAATAAAATTCAGATTTCTTACCTGGGTTTAAAAAGTCTTGTGTTGTTTGACCTCTTTTTACTGCATCCCAGAATTAGTGGCCTTCCTTTAGTTGCTTGAGCAAACCCAACTCAACCAATCACTACCTCAGAGAGACCTTCACTAGTAGAAGAAATAAGACGAATAATATATATACTTGTATATATAAGTAGATAAATAATAACACAAATAAATAATAACCTAGTAGAAGAAATAACACAAAAAATAAATCCCAGGAATAGAGAGAAGCTACATAAAAACAATGTAAGAAATAACAACAATGTAAGAAAATTCTCCAGGGAATATAAAATTAAAGCTTAGGCCAAGTTAATAAAGTGCAATGTTATTGAATTTTGACTCAGTAGTTCTGGGGGGTGGTCTGGGTTTTTAAATTTTTAATTAGTTAATTTAAATTAATTTTAACTTTAATATTGGTGATTCTGATGCAGACCACCTATGGACAACACTTTGAGAAATATCACTTTAGGAGTTCAAAGGAGGAAGACAACCTGGAATGAAGGGAGTTAGGAAATGCTTCATGATAGAGAATGGTTATAATCTGGGCTTCATAGGGGTGTTTGATTTGACATGGGGAAGTATGAAGAAAAAGCAATATCATTCAAAATAGAAAGCATAGGAGTAAAGATTTCATAATATAATGGTTTCTAGATAAATAAGAAAAATTATTGACTATTCAAATAATTTTTTTAATTTAAGTTTTAAGATTTCAAGAATACTCACGTATTGTCAATTATCTCAAGCTATGGGGTAAATGTTCATTTGCATTCCAGAATATATTACAGTTACGTTACTAGCTACTATAAGAGAATATCAGCCCAGCGCCCTGAATTCATTTCCATCAGGTCAGAGAACAACTAAGGTTTTAAAAATTGTGTTACTTTCTCTGTATTGAGGTCATAAAACTGCCCTGAGTCTCAGCACAGGTGGCCACTGCCTGCGTGAAATGTCCAAGCCTGTAAAACAAGAAGGTATGTCATGGATCTGTGGTGATCGCTGACAAAATGAGCGCCTCCCTCACGGCATCTGCCTGAGAACTGGCATAAGTCAAAGACTTCATACGAGGCAGAAAACACAAAGCAGCCTAATTAACAAAATCCTTTCCCATGGAACTTGCACATTTATTTGGGAGCTGGGGCACCAATAAGTAGAAATGTGGTTTGAATGACTTGTTTGTTTTCTATAGATTTCTACAGATTTTATTACCTATTAATAACTCACTAGTTATTAGTAAGAACTCACTAGAAAGAAGTGAGTTCTTTAACTTACCCAGATGATCATTTTATTTCAGTAGATTTTGTGGCTACTGATGTCCTTTCTTACTAATCACAGATGAAGAATTCTATAATTAAATAATTTTATGATTAACTAATACTAAGAGTTCAATCTTTTAGTTTTTAGTAAACACTATCTTTGTCATACTTCTGAGATTTTTTGGCGATTTCTTTAGGGGCTTTTTTTGGGGGGAAAGAAGGAGTCAACCTGTTCAAATATGACTGCGATGCTGTCTTTATAATATATTACAATCACCATATATGGAAATATACTGATTTCTAACTTAGAAATAGAACAGCAAAAATAGAATATTTATATTTAAGAATGGATATTTGCATTCATCATTGTTTCTGGTCATAATTTAGCTAATGAGGCTAGATACTTACTTCCTCATGGTATATATTCTCTTTCCTTTAAAATATTCCCTACACAGGTTTATATAAGTTCAGAGGTATTAGCCTATATACCTCATTTGCATACTAGAGAACAGAAATATAATTTAGTTATTTATTTTGTCCTGGGGCATATGATGAATGGAATAAGTAGGAGCCTCAAGACTGCAACATTAATAGACTATTTCATAAGGACTAAAGATGAGTATACGCTACAGCTACCAGTTACCAATGAAAACGAAAAAGCATTTTTTAAAGAGAGAAATAAAAGTAATGGCCTTTGAATATTGTCACTCGACCTTCCAGAACAGCAGAATCTGGAAGCTAAAGTGTTAACACCTATAAGCTGTTCAACAAGGGAATATATGCTGTTAAACATTGGGAGTTATTTAAAATGCCAGTGAGTATAATAGCAGTGCTCTGAAATAACCATTTCATCTGCCTACATTACTCTAAAATTAATGAATAATGAAGCGATGCCCTTCACATTCTCTTCCCTTTCCATTCCAAGATATATTGATCAGATGACATTTATTTAAGTTTGGGATAATGTATTAATTTCAAGATAATTATTCAATATACTTTTGTCACTGTTGATATGCTTCAATGTCATCCAGCGGCCGGGGGATGAATAAACTGTTATCTGACATTGCTGGACAGGGTGCTAGAAATAAATGCAGTTTCTCTCCTTGAGATTCACTGACTTGGGTTTTTATTTGGGGAGGGGCATGGAAAAGGAGAAAGCTGAAGGTGGAGAGAGTATGATGATGTAACCTGCAGGTTAAGAGGATAAGGATATTTTAAAAGATAGTTCTTTGGGACAAAATGCTTTTCCATTGTTGCTGGGGTCAGACTGATCCTCAGCAAAGCTGACAGAGCCCATTCTTAGTGGATGCCACTACAATATTAACACTCATTTAGAGCAGATGTGGCTAAAAGCATGAAACATTGAACAAACAGCTGCCACAGATCCAGTGCCATTGCATAAGCACTTATGTTCTATTAATGCAGTGGATTGCTGAGGCCAGTAGGGCAGACGTTATTCCCCACAGTTCTTTAGCAGATGGGCCAAAGGATGGCTCCTTGGAGAAGTGCTGCCCTATTGAAGCAAACCCTCCATCTTATGTAAAGATTCTAATATAGAATCATCTACCCATAAGAAGGATGCATCTAAGGTCAGATTATGCTCTGTCAAGATATTTTGCAGAGGTGTACTTCAGTATGGGTTCATTTTATTTTACTGTATTCCATTTTATTCTATTCTATTTTGATTTTGATAGTGTGCCCATGCTACAATGTTATTTCTTTCTCTTTTCTTACCTTGTGATTGTGTGTGTTCACACATGATATGTAAAAGACTGTTTCTGCACATACAATAAGTCAAGATCTTGTACTTCAAACTTGCATCTCTGCTTACCTGATTCAGTGGGCTCAGACATGATGCTTCCATATCTACAACTGCCAATTTGAAACCTGTTTGGGCTTCTGAGTTTTTCCTCTGTTCACTGGGACAAATTGAAATTTAGAACTACAAAGCAAAATTATCCAACATTATGGGTCATAACTATAATCTGTTCATGATAAAAATCAAATCACCTGCTCATCTGCAGTGCAGAAGCTACATGGTAGTATTTGCAAGTTTAAAGAGAAAAAGAACAGGCAATAATTCTAGCTTGTTTTCTCTCAAGCTGATTTGTACTCTGTTGCCATCCCACTCCCCCATGCGTATGAGAGTTGCTTGGGTAATTAACCCTTAACAAGCCAACATACTGATCTCCAGCAAGTGGGTAATTCCTTCAAATTGAGTGGAAGCGGAAGAGGTGCTGTATGGGATTATATTTTTAAGGCTTCTCAAAGAACAATGTTTCCTAGCCATAACTACTTCAGCATATTATGTTCTCTACTCCAATGTCAGTAGGAAGGAGGAAGAAAGAGAAGGAGTGGGTGAAAGAGAGGGTAAGTGGAGCTATAACTGGAAAATGACAGAGGAAAGCAACCAGCATTCCATCTATTCACTCTCCTTGAGGTGGGGCACATACCATGTGCCAAGCACTATTGCAAGGATACAGTTAGGGATATATTCATTAGGTCAATGATCACATGAAGTTTTGATTTCAACACAGAGCAACTGATGAAAAAAACAGTAAGGCAGTAAATTAAACCAATAAATTAACCAGATCATTTCAGATTTTGATAAGTGCTATAGACAATAAAACAGGAAAATGTATTAGAGAGTCCCACGCGACAGCACGCTCCTATAGACTGAACGGTCAGGGAAGACCTGTCTGAGGAGGAGCTATTCAAGTGCTGAGATCTAACGGGTGAAGATGGGAGGTACAAGAGTCCCAGGTGGTGGCACAGTTAGGGCAAGGGTCCTGTGGCAGAAACAAGCTTGGTCTGCTGGAGGACTGGAAAGAAGGCATTGTATCTGGCTGTGCTTAAAGCCTCCGCATTATGATGTAAATTCACCCTTTTGAATTATCTCAAGGTGGGAGTTGGGGGAAGAAGGGATACAGAAGGAACTTAGCCCTGTAACTTTGACCCTGTGCAGCTAGTGTGTCCCCTGAGGACCCCTGAACAGTAGTAGTACACATGGCTCTGTTCTGTAGTCAAGATCGCCCTCCAAACCCCCTAGGCTGCTCTCTCAGGGACATGACACCCAGAAGGGAAACAGGCAGGTAACTGTGACTGTCTCTGTTCAGCCACAGTCTGCTATCTGTCCTTCTGACAGCAGTGTCCATATTCTCAACTATGAAGGACAAAGTGGAACTTTATCATGGGTCTAGCAAAGGTCAGAAGAGAGCTGAATAATGCCTTCGAGTTTACCCAGGTGTCTCAGAACTGAACGGAACGAAATGAGCTGAGAATGATACCACAGAGGAAGTCAGCTCAAAATGTTCTCCTTTTTTTTTTTTTTTTTAAACCTAACTTGAAACAACTCCAAAGCCAGGAAGCAGCAGCTCTAAACAAATTGTGTTAGATGCTGCTTAGAAACAGCCAAGAGACAAGGAGAAGTGTGAAATGACTCTGTCACGTAAAATCTTCACTGTTCTTGTGAGAGAGAAACGACGGAAGCCTACCTTTCTTGCAACTCTGGAATAAAAACATGAGCAAGCCCCGCGTTAGCAAGTTGACATTGATAACAGCAAAAGAAAGGGGGGATATGTTAGCCTGATAATAAAACCTCACACTGACCTGGAAAAAAGACGAACTGAGGTGTGGCAAGGGAGGGACCCTGTACCCAGGTCCAGAAACTTGCATATCAGCACAATATTTTAGAGACAATGCATCTGTAGCCTTTGCTTGAACTTAAAATTGCCACCTGATATTCTTGGCTTTATTTTTAGGATCATAGAATCAAAAAGTTCTTGATGAATTGGCACATCCAGTGATTTTCAAGATGTATTTTCCTGAGTCCTAGAGCTTTAGCTAAGATGTTTATCCCCTGGGGATTGAGGGGGTTAAGAAGGTGAAAAAGAGCTTTCAGCTCCCCACCCCATTTCTAGTTGATTCCGCTTTTTAAAGAAGCATAAAAAGAAACATTGGCTTTGTAAAGACAGGAGGTGGAAGGAAGTTTTAACTGAGGCAATATGGTCTCCTTCTTCTTTTGGGTAACTCTGGTTTCTTGGACCTCTGTGATGGTTTCAAAGCACGGATTGCAATCGAAATGGAATTTGAGTGGACGTAGCAGCATTAATAGGCTTTTTACAAGACTCCTTTCTCTGTTTCTAAAAACGATCACAACCTGTCTTGTTCACCAGTATTCTCATATAGTTCCTGGCATATGACTGATTCTCAGTGACTGAAGCTCGCTATAGTAATCATCATTATGTTGTGGCAGACGAAACTCTGACTCCTAGTCCAGGGCTCTGTATGATGAGGCCTTTGGTGCCCAATCTTACCCATGCTAAGGCCTAGCCAAGTGTATCCCTTCTCCTTCATGCAGCCTCCTTGTACCATGCCAGGCCTCACAAATCTCTCATTTCCTCCTAGCCTAGCTGCAGGAGGAGTCTAGACACAGCCTCCTTTAAGGCTGGCTGCTAATTCTTTCATCAGTTTTGCTCTGTCAACACGTTGTAATGCCCTTAAAAGCACAGAGTTGGTCTTAGTTTTTTTAAGTGTATTTCTCAAATATGTAAGTACCAGAACAGTGCTGAACTCATTACAGGCGAGCAATAAATATTTGTTGATTGCTAGGCCTTTCTCATTTCAGAAACATTACAACTTATTGAAACTTCTTCCAACTTGGAAAACAACTCTTATAACATCTGCTTCCTATATTATCTCTGCTCTTGAAGGGATTTAGAACAAATTCTATAATAAACATTTTTCCCTTCTCTAGTACATATATACTCCTATTCTAGACCAAAGTGAAGAGAGGTCTGTATTCTACTGTCTTTCAGTCCTGTCATTTGAGGTGAATAGACCATGGACACACATACATTGGCACCACTCAGAGTTTTATACACTCCACCAACTGACATGCTGGCTTGTGTGTGAAAATGCCATTCGGAACTCCTGGATTTCCATTATGACTCTATCTCAAATTTTGCATGACCCTAATTCCAAAACATCATATCTATATTTTAAGGTTTCTAATTTCTAAAATGGTTGGATAGCATTTCCTCCTCTAATTTTGAGCAGTGTTCTAAGTCTGATTTAGAGGCCGTCTGTCAGGTGCATAAAAACCAGAGATCATTGTTATTGTGTCTCCAAGACACTATTCCAAGAAATGTAATTCCCTGTCCTCAAATGCAAGTTAAATGATATAGCATACGCTTTGCTTGCAGCATTGATGACTCTGGTAAAACTGCCACCTGGCTAACAAGCCCAATGAGAAATGTACAGGGAGGGGGCTCCGATGTCATTTATAACAATGCCTATACATTGGATAACAAGGGCAGTGTTGGCTCCCACCTCTGTTGGCTGTCTTAACTGCTGGAAAGACTAATCTGCCTTCTGAGCTGCTATTGGCCATTGCCACCTGCTGACTCTGGCACACGACTCCCCTGGCTCTCCTCCTGGTGCTGTCCTGGCAGCCTCCCGAAACTGCCAAGTTAGAGCCAGAGAGCGCAGGGACGGTTGGAGCTTTCACATTGCTGAGGCTGCATCATGCAAACTGGCTGACAGTGGGGCGTCTTGGTACTCTCCAGGGTCAGTGTATTGACTGCTGTGGTGACCAGCTGGCTGGCAGCAGCGGTGATTGGAAACTGCCCCTGAGAACGTCACATATTGACAAGGAAAGGGTACCGAGGGAGCAAGCCTTCATAGAGAAAATAAACAAAGCTTTATGAGGTAGTTGTGAGCATTTTCTATCCAGCCTGAATTCATTTTAGGCATTCAAAACTTTTCTCAGAGTTGCGTTTAAACATTTATATTTTAATCTTGCAACTCTTCATTCCATTGGGTTTACTTTTTTTTTTTGGCGGTACGCGGGCCTCTCACTGTTGTGGCCTCTCCCGTTGCAGAGCACAGGCTCCGGACGCGCAGGCTCAGCGGCCATGGCTCACGGGCCCAGCCGCTCCACGGCATGTGGGATCTTCCCGGACCTGGGCACGAACCCGCGTCCCCTGCATTGGCAGGCGGACTCTCAACCACTGCGCCACCAGGGAAGCCCCACTGGCTTTACTTTTAAGTTCTTACCTAGAACTGAAATGTTCTCATTTAGTACAGGACGGGTCTAAGTCTGTCTGGGGTCACAATGGTTTCTGGTGGCAGGTCCATAATGAAACATCAGGGTGCGCACCGTGTCTAGTGCTTTAAACACTGACATAACTTGTTTCTGTATTTAACCATCTGCATAACAAAAAGCGTTTATATGCATTGTCAATACACTTAACAAATCTCCCTTAATATGGGTGGAGTTATTTATGAGCTGTTGTCCAAACCAGGCTGCAAAAGCCCCAGTTGGAGTCACAGCTGACTCTGCACTGTTAATGCCCAGCACAAACAGACTCATAATAATAAACCTAGCATTCCAGGGAGTGTGAATCCTGCTGCGAGACTGAGGCTTTCTGGAGTGTTTTAAAATATAGATTTTGTTTTTATACAGATATGGTGAGGCTAACAGCTCAGGAGACAATTGCCATTGAAAAGAGACATGTTGGTATATTCATACACACCAAGAGGAGGAGGCATGCCATGCCATGGGTGCCACATGGGAAAGCACCAGGGTCGGCCAGGAAGCAGAGGGAGCACAAGGAAAGCACGGGCAAAATCCTCGACTGCGGTTTCCATAGGAAGGAACAGGCCAGGCAGGGTGAGCAGGTTTAGGATTGGCAAGTTTGAAGAATTTCAGTAGGTTCTGGGGCAGAGGGGCTGTCCCTGGTTGTGAGGTACCTTGACCAGGGATGATTAGGGCAGAGGCACAGTGGCCTCTTGTGTGTAAGAGCCCAACAGAGGAAGTGGTTGCATTATGGGCTGTGGATAGGTTAGTCTGACAGGAAAAACATGCTCCCAAGTAAGTTGTTTGCTATCTCTAGGAATTAGCTAGCCCTGGGCAGGGCAGTAAGGCCCTGGATGTGGAAGCATCAAGAGTACATAATGGGGCTTCCCTGGTGGCGCAGTGGTTGAGAGTCTGCCTGCCGATGCAGGGGACACGGGTTCGTGCCCCAGTCCGGGAAGATCCCACATGCCGCGGAGCGGCTGGGCCCGTGAGCCATGGCCGCTGAGCCCGCGCGTCCGGAGCCTGTGCTCCGCAACGGGAGAGGCCACAGCAGTGAGAGGCCCGCGTACCGCAAAAAAAAAAAAAAAAAAAAGAGTACATAATAAAAAGAGATGCCTAACACATGGAGTTAACCAGCATGCACAATATCATGTTGCAGTGGATTTACGACAGCAGAGATGTAGCTTATTTGCTTTTTATATTGTCTTCACTGAAGAAATCTCAAATCAAATAGTCCTTCAAATTTTCTAACTGCGTGTGGTACAGCAAGGAAGGGTACAGTAACCTGTGACACAATATTGTCAGCCACAATCACTACATGGGTATGTGCAGAGAGGGGGGAGATATGAAGAGAAGGAAAGAAAAGAAACCTCATCAGAAGCATAACTATGTTCAGTAGTTCATGGTGGCTGATCCATTTGATACGCCACAAATCTGATGAGGGAAGAGACATATTAGAAAAGCCCCCAATTCTAATTTTGTTTTGTTTTGCTTTATTGTGTGGCAGGAAGCTTTTATTTTGACTTGAGATTATGTGGATTATAAGCAATGGTCAGTTGTGACAGCTTTGGAGGGATCATGACCTGGATTGGGACCCTGGCTCTGGCACTTCGGATTTCTGTGATAATTAGGTTGACTTTGCTAGGTTTAAGTTCCTTTATCACTAATATGGAGATAATATATGGAGATAATAATAATAACTTGAGTAAGTGCTCAAAGAAAATGTTAGCTTTAAGTAAGTCAAATCCCATTAGAAAGAGCCAGAATGATTTGATCAATCTTGCATCCAGTATATGATTCTCCCTCTTATAGCAAACCCTTATTAACAAATATAGTATTTTCATTTTCCATTTCCATCCCCTTCATCTTGATGTTACATTTCTAATTTTTCTACCAAAATTGATTCTGAAGAAAGGGTAATTTGAGCATGTATTAGCATTAAAAAAGAACACAAGAAGACTGAAATGTACAGACATTCTACAAGGGAAGGTTAACATGTCAAGAAATTGCTCTAGTCTTAGTGAAATCTTGCGTTCCGATTTTCCTTTTACTTACATATAATAGTTGAGAGATATTTATAACCTTTTGCTTTTCTGAAGCTGTGTAGGCTCAAAAAATGTTCTATAGGAGAAAGAAGAAAAAATTTAAATTACCCATAGTATTCACTCTATTTTCATGTTTTCTCATTGTCTTTTTTCCCTAAATCAGTATTTAAAAATTATAATTGTTGCTCATATGATACATGTAATTCTCATCTTTTTATTTAACATTGTATCATAGCTGTTGCGTACTCTATTGTATCATTTGTAGTGTCTAAATAATCTCTTTAATACTTTTCCGGTTATTATAAGAATTATTGAGACAACTGAGAAAATGTGACTATGGAACAAAGATCCAAGCTGATGCCAATGGGCTAGACCATCTCGAGGACACACTTGGGAGGACCAACTTTAAAAAAAAAGAAAAGAAAACTTTTAAAAAAATCAAAGAAATTTATTCAAAAATACGGATGTCTGCTTTTCTTGAAAACCTGTACCTGGCAATATTGCATCTGCATTTTCCTGTGCAAGAATCTTTGGAAATAGAGTAGATCCCCTTTCTACTTGGAATGAGCTTTTCAGTCCGTTCAGCTATGCAGTCTCCTAAACCCTGTCGCTCCCACTCACTTAATTTAACTACATTTGAGACTAAGAAGATTTAGGGAGGATTCGAGCTAGGTGCATGGTTGAGCTAGATGCCACTAAGGTCACACCAAACCATAAGAATCTAAGGCATTCATTTAGCCATGAGGTCCAAGGACAAGAATGGTGGTAGGAGTGAAACTAGACAACTCACTGGATATGGCATAGATGAAGGAGATTAAAAGATACAACATTTGAGTCTGGTTAAGTGGAAGAGTAAAAGGTTGGTGGATGACAAATCTGGCTTTTTATCTATGGATGATTTTTTTCCCCCAAAATACTTTTATTTCTGGAGGAATTTAAGAGTATAAATTACTATTTGTTTGCATTAACTATGTTGCTTCCTGAGGCAAATATGATTCTTAAGAATGTCCAGCAGCATCTTTGATTTCTCTTTCGGATGTTGAGCTGAGACCAGAGGAAGAACTGAACTATGGTTGACAAAGTCAAGCCATCAGGTCAGCCAGGGTAACAGGCCCACTTTATTCTTCCACAGTCTGATCACATTTTGGGTGTTGAGCCAAGTCACTCTGTCCAAAGGAGAAAAGACTCAAGACCTCCTCACAGGAGAAATTATTAGAATGATTAGAACATCAGCTTGATGGATATGACGACTGCTTTCAAGAACTTAAGGGTGTATTTGTATGAAAAAAGAATTCATTTCCTATGGGTGACCTTGAAGTATAAAATTAGAAATAATAAGTAAAAATTCTACTTTGGCAGGTTTAAGAATAACTACAATGAAGACCCTTCTAAAAATTAGAGGTTGTCAAAAATAGAAAAGTCTCCCTGGAAAGTAGTGAGTTTCCTTTCACCAGAGACTCTTAAACTGATAGATAACAGTCGCAACTCCGAAACACAACTTGCACTTCTAGTACAGCCAAGAACTTGAGAGTAATCTTCTATCTCCTACTCAGATCTATACTGGTTGCCAAACTGCAGGGGAGTAAAAGGCTCTGCGTTATCTTGATAGACGAGCTGGAGAATCCCACACAGCTGTGTTGTGGAAATGTTCTCCATTTCCCTCATGATAACATTGAGTCATAAAAGAGAGAAATGTACATTTATTTGCCAACTCCACCTGTCTGTTGGGCCCACCATATCTATATCAAGGGAACTTGCCTATAGTGCTGAAATTTTTACCAGTAGGAGAGAAGCAACTGTTCTTTCCCTTAAATTGTGGTTAAAGCCAGTTCCTTTTTTCATCAGAAGCTAAATGATAAAAATTGAGACTTGGATGACTTGTTTGTCGATATTTACATTTAGTAAAGTGTTTGGAACCAAAAATCTCGAATCTTTTGAATTTCACATTTAAAAAATTTAGAACTAGGGTGAAAATTACTTTTGTTCTGAATCCAGTATGAATAGAAGAAACAGTCTTTTATTTAGAAAAGTGGAAGAAAAAAAAGACTATTTTTGTTTTCTAGATAAAAGCAAGATCAAATGGAGGAAGAAAAGGAGGTGAATGAAAATTCAAGAGGAACGATATTTTCTTTAAATCCAAAGTCCTGGGATTTATCCTTTTCTTTTCTTAAATTTCTTGGTAAATTCATTATTTCTGAAATCACTGCAATGACATCTTTTCCATCATCAAAGAGGAATAATTTTAGAGTTGAGTGGGAAGTGAGTTTTCAATCTATCCAGATTCACTGATGCACTAATTAAAGTGGCTCTTTTCTTTTTATTTATATTTGCAATTAGATCATCTGCTTCCTTTATACTTTTATTTTTTATTTCATTTTTTTATTTTTTAGTTTTTTTTAACATCTTTATTGGAGTATAACTGCTTTACAATGTTGTGTTACTTTCTGCTGTATAACAAAGTGAATCAGCTATACGTATACATATATCCCCATATCCCCTCCCTCTTGCGTCTCCCTCCCACCCTCCCTATCCCATCCCTCTAAGCGACCACAAAGCACCAAGCTGATCTCCCCTTGCGATGCAGCTGCTTCCCACTAGCTATCTATTTTACATTTGGTAGTGTATATATGTTCCCTTTCACTTTTAGGACCAGATATTTGTTAGGCAGATTCCTTTTAAAAATTGAACCTACTATATACCCTTGACCTACACTTTCATGTTGAAGTGTAAGTATGACCTAGTACGACAATGTATGTTGTTCTGTTTTCAAGAATAATGAGAACACCAAACAGAAATAATCAATAACAAAAAACAAGTTCTCTGGACCAGAAGAACAAATCAGACCTGGCATCTGTACCCACCACCTTCACCATTTGATTGATAACTGTGATTTGCTGACTCTCTCAATTAATCCGGTTTCATTACAGTCTGAGAAATACGCCAAGCACTCATTTTGCTTTTATTATCTTTCTAGCTTTGTACTTGCATGAAATGCCCCAAACTGGCATTTCAGGAAAAGGAGAGGTAAATTAACTATAGCCAGAAAAAAAAAAAATCAGTTCCTTCAGTGTGACCTTGCAATCAGTATCATATTGCAGTATTTTCAAAAAACATATAGAAATGCACTTATCATTCAGGGTACTGCAAAGCAGCACACAACTTGTTCTAAGTTCTTCCAATGTGCAGCTCCTATGTATATTTGACTTTTATTGTGCTAATAAAATCCCCTTTCTGGCCTCAGGTGAATAGCCATTTTCCAGTCCGTTGTGACAATCTCCTTCCTCTGCATCTACTTGGTCATTGATCCACACAGGATATGGTTTTGTAATGACCTTGAACTAAAGGGGCAACATGGAACCTTATGACTCTAGCAGTTTTTGAGTGTTTTAATTATGTAAAATTTGAAAACAGCAAAAATGACAAATTTTGCCGTTTTCTGGATAGTAAATATTAGAACATGTAGACTGTTTCCCACAGCATCTTTAAGACTGGGGGCTCCCAAGCTTTGAACTAGCATCTCAGGAAATGCCCAAGCCTTTACAAGTTTAAATAGAACTTCTAACTCTGGTCACTAAATGCTGGGGTCAATCTTAAGATAGAGGTTAACTCTAGGTGTTAACTTTGTTCGTATTTTCTTTGATAACTTTAGTCAGAAATCCAGCTTTTGCCCTTGCTTTGATTTCTACATTCTGCAGTCATCAACAGGATGGTGGTGGATTTGTTTCCAAGTGTAATCCAGATGTATGCCAGACAATCAACATTTTATATGGTGCCACCTTAGATAATAACATTTTGCATTTGATTTTTATTATAATGCAGATTAAAAAAGCACCACGAAAACACAAGTTGACCCCTCTTGAATTCTTTTTCCAATCTGGGTATTAGTATTTTCGTTGATATTCTCCTTCAAAAATTAACACCTAACAGTAGTTTTTCCAGTTACACTACTCTTCTGGCCAGTGCCCCACTGGGGCTCTTTGCCATTGACCATGTGTTAGGATGGAATTTGAAATGGGATCTTTCTCCCTATGATAACAACATCCCAACCTGAAACTTAAATCTGGGCCTTTTTACACTTGGTCCCCCTCCAACCACTTTCAGCATAGCTGCTTCTTTCTTACCTCATCCACTCTTGCTTACATTCTTCCCTGGGTCATTCGTAAGCAATCTATTTCCTGAACTACATGGCAAGTTCTTTCAGTGTTAGGGTCCCTTCCAATGAATCTCTGTGGTCTTCCCAGGTCCAAACACAAATCTTTGATGTAATAAAGCATGTACTAACTTTTTGATATGTAAATAAATAGAACTGAAAAATCATCTCTATCATACTGTTCTTGGGTAAGGCTAATGTAGAATATTAAATTTTGCTTGCTTAACATTTACCTTAATTTTCACATTAAAATTTTATCATTTTCCTAAGATCACAAACTTCTAAGTATGAATTTTCTGAAATTTAAAAATATTTGTGTAGGATTATGTGTAATTAAAAAAAAATTCTTTGAAGAGTAAAATAACTCCACATTAAACTCTACTTTTCCATTGTTTTCTACACATTCTTATTCTTGTAAAAGCCTTTCATAGCTAATAGTGTAGGAAGCCTCATGTCTTTCCTTACAGATTAACAGACCCACCGAAGGCAGAATTGTCAGTGAATGATATCTCTATTCGGTGACAACATTAGCCTTTTGACTCAGTCCAGTTTTCAGATACAATCTCTCCTGCATATGTTTAATAACTTCAGAAACACCACACCTCTAGAATAAAGCATTCATGAGAGAGATTGCAAAGAATGAAAAGACAGAGGATGTCCAGGAAAAGAAGAAATGCTTAACGATTTATGTCATATTTCCATTAAAATTATATATTAAGCACCATGCTTACATACAAATTTCACAAGATCCAGATGGTACCATACCTGTAATGCTGCTTTGTTGGGAGACTACCTCAGAGCTGGTTCATGATCCCTTTGTTTCTAATACATCACAATGATATATGATGTTTACTCCCAGGGGCCGAACACTTTTTTTATGAGCTTGG
The DNA here is from genome assembly GCF_003676395.1 of Aethalodelphis obliquidens. Lineage (NCBI taxonomy): Eukaryota > Metazoa > Chordata > Mammalia > Artiodactyla > Delphinidae > Aethalodelphis > Aethalodelphis obliquidens. Next base: position 7,498,251 of record NW_020838003.1, on the reverse strand, counting down.
GCATAAATGACATAATATCCAGATTATGTGCATTTCCTGTTTTAATCATTGTAGCACTACCTCTTTTTCTATCACTGATCTTACGCTGAGGAAAAAAAAAAAAAGGCAAGACTCCAAACCAGTTGTCAGCTGTGTAAACACAAGTGTGGAAAGAAGGTATAAAGTCTTACCATAACGTTATACCTTATAGAATTTTTAGAATGACAAGATACCTATCTCATTTTTCATTCAGCTATTAAGTTCCAGGCACCACCCTCTGAGTTTAGAAGCTAATAGCTCCTGAAAAAGTGGAAGACTTTGATTAAGCTCTTAGAGAGTCAATCAATGATGAACACAAACAGAAGAAGCTCCTGTTCTAATGGAGTTTAGAGTCTAGTAATCTTTAGCATGAAAAGATATTCTACATGCTTACCTCCATGCTATGTTACACTAGGTCAGGAATTGGCATAACCATGGCCTAAGGGCCAAATCTGGCCAGCCACCTGTTTTTGTAAAATTTTACTGGAACTGAGCCATGCCCATTCATTTACATATTGTCTGTGGCAGCTTTTGCACTGTAGCAGCAGAACTGAGTAGTTGTGATAGAGGCCATATGGCTTGCAAAATCTAAAATATTTACTATCTGGTCCTTTACAGAAAAAACTTGCTGACCCTTGTACTAGGTGACACAACAACTTATAGACAACAACTTTATCTGTTTAAAGCTGGATTTAATCGCTACACCTTATTGTGTTTTATCAGTGAGGAAACTGAGGCCCAAAGAGTTTAAGTATCCCATTAAGTATTTTAATGAAAATTACACAATCACCAAGAGACGGAGTCAGTATAAAATGCTGGTCTTCTGACCACGGGTGGCAGTCCAAGGTCTTTGTTTATTCAACAGCATTCCTTGTGCTAAATCTGGTTGTGGGACACAGCAGAGGGGAAGACGCTATATCTAGGGAGCCTACAGTCCAAAAAATTCCGTAGCTCAAAGCACTTCCTAGACTTTAAGACCCCTAGAGCTTCTATGTCACGTAAAAGAGAGTTGGTAAATTGTTCCCGTCTTACAAAGTAGGAAAGAGACTGTCAAGATGAGCCCCTATTTGCTAGAGAAGCTGATAAGAAAACTACTTTTTAATTTTATCCTCCAGGGTTCTGTTTGTGAAACAATAGCACTGGACTCAAAGTGCATTTTTGAAAATTAAGAAAAAACACTTTGTATGCATCCCTGTCCTCAGCACCTAGCAGCACTTCGTACTCAATAACAAAAATGTTCTACAGGAGGTTGAGAAGAATTTGGCCCTGCAAAAAATACTTTGCTCTAAATTTCTGATCCTAAAAATATTTCTTCATATTGGATTTATAAGAGTATTGCCTTTGGCTTTCAACCGTTGCTAAAGAAAATGACTAACCAAGTAGAATTTTTGTAAGCAATCTTGGACCCTGAGAGTCTTTAAAAATACTTTTTTTGACTTCTCAGATCTTAACTCTAGAATTTGAATTCCTTACATAAAAAAAAAAAGAGCTTGAAAAATACTCTTTTAAAATATACTAATTTTAGTCAACAAATCAGTGACATGCCAAGCTATATTGAAGGCTGAGGAAAAAGGAAAAAACAGTAATACTACTCCTGTCTTTCCTTAACACTTTGATATTTTATTTCTCATGGATTTTTTGCACTAATTGTGACTTTTAAAAATCTTGCATAAGAATATTACTTATGTTGATAACCAGAGGTTTTTGGCAGCCCCTTAAATTTAGCTTCAAAGGCAAATGCCTTACTCACCTCATTCTAATCCCAACCCTGCGCAAACCCAAATATTTTAAAAATATTTTTCTTTTACTGAAAATATTGCGTAAAATAAAGCTTCAGAGAAAAATTCATTTTGGCATTCTTTTCCTTCATGAGTTCATTCTTAGCTTTATAATAACATAAATATTTGTAGAATACTTGCTTTTCATCTGATTGTCCCCTGTGACTGAGGTGTCACAGGAGGAAAGAGTAACCTGTATTTGGGTGATAGCTGTTGGTCAGTGCTTCACAGTGGGTGAAAGAGACCTAGGTAACAGCTTCAAGTTCTGGGGATTTCTTCTTTTTATCCTTTCGTCTCCATTTTTAGATGGATGTAAACTACAATCCTGGTAAGTCAGCATCTCTCTTGACTTCTCCTTCAGTGGTCATCTTAGGGGTTCTATACACGGTGTCCAAGAATTCAACTCAGTTCTGACACTATCTACCCAGAGACAGCATCAGATATCCTGATAGCATCAGGTTAAGGGTTCAGTCCTACAAGACTCTCCCCTGCCACCTACATACTTCAGTTTCAAGCCCAGACTGCTACCTGTGTTTCTGATCAACCAGCTACAGGTTGGAGGTTCCAACGACCCCCTCCTTGAACTTCAGATGCCAATCAAAAGTCCAGGTTGATACCTGGACTTCTAACTGACTGGCAGTAAATCAGAGGTTCCCTCGATCCTTTCTCCAGTTTGATTAATTTCCTAGAGCAGCTCATAGAACTCAGAGAAACATTTTACTTAGTAGATTACCAGTTAATTATAAAAGGATAGAACTCAAGAACAGCCAGATGAATGACATGCATATGGCAAGGTATGTGGGAAGGGGCAGTGCAGAACTTCTATGCCCTATAAGGCAAGTCACTCTCCCCAAATCCCCACGTGTTCACCAACTCAGCTCTCCGAACCCAGTCCTTTTGAGTTTTTATGGAGGCTTTATTACATAGGCATTAAATAAATGGTCATTGGCAACTGATTCAACCTCCTGTTCCTCTCCTCTTTCCAGAGGTGTGGGGTGAGACTGAAAGTTTCAACCCTCTAATCATGGGGTAGGTTTGTATGGCAACCAACCCCCATCCCTAGGTGGAGTCTGACATCACCTAATTAACATAACAAAAGACATATTTATTACCCTCAACCCTTAGGAAATTCCAAAGGTTTGAGGAGTTTAGGGTCAGGAACCATGGAAGAAGACCAAATATATATGAGAAATATATTTTGGTCATCTGAATGACCAAATATATATTTCTTATAAATCACAATATCACAAGCTTTTAAAAGAATAAAAAGCAGTGTATAAAATAAAATACTGTATAGCAGGTAAATTATGTAATGAGCACTTGAATCAGAAATGGGTGTATCACTTTCGGAAGGCCTCATTTTTTTTACTTATAAAATAAAATTTTCCTATTTACATAAAATATTTTTTGATTTGTAAAAATTCCATTTGACAGAATTTTTCAGGAATATATTACTTGCCTTCTGTATTAGTCTGTGTCTGTTCAGGAAAATATTGATATTTCAAACAGAGAGATACAAGTAACTGGATACAAAAGTGACAGAATGGCTGGAGGACCCAAAGGAAAGAAGTGAAGTAACGCAGATATTAGTAAGTATACAAAGCTGCTACCACTCCTAGAATGGAGGAAGGAAAATCACCCAGATCCATGGTCACTGTGTAGCTGAGGCTGCTGTAACTGCTGCCACTGGAACCAGTTGAAGGAAACCAGGAGCTCATATCGCGACTGACATTGCAAGATCCCAAAGCCTGTAGCTATAGCTGCTGTGTTCTAGGAGCATCTGAAGCACCTCCTGTTTCTATCACCTCTACAAAGAAATCTGAACAGAAATGTGGAGTCCATACTCCTGTGGAGGAGCTTGTACCTCTGCTGTTTTTCCAGGACTGCCCAAGGCACAGCCTACAAGAGAAAAGCACAAGAAATATATCTTGTGTCCTTTCAGTTTATATCTTTCCACCACCTCCCACTGTAGGAACAGGAAGCCAGCTAGCAAGATGGTGGGGGTGGATGGGAAATGTAGTTTCCAGGCTTCTAGCCCCCCATGACACAGAACAGAGCACAGAACAATGGGAATGGATAAAGAAAAAAAAACAAATAAATGATGTCACAACCCTATATATTGTATAACTGGTAAATATTTTTTTCTTCTTCAAGCACTTTAAAGGGATAAAAGTTAAAATAATAATTATACTTGCAATATTATTTATTTATCACTTACATAATTATTTAATTCTTGTGCTTATTTAATTCCTATTACCTAAGGGGGATCAGATACCAGTATGTGTTGTCTATCTCAGCCCATTCTCGTTCCAGGGGCAGCTACTACAGTTGCAGGCTCTCTGCTCTGAACACCTGCAATACCGACGCTGACTTAGACCACCAATCTGGGGTTTCCAGGGCTACCCTCACTTCTGAACAACTGACTACAAACTTGAGGTTCCTAATACCCCTCAGTTTTAATAACTGTCCAGAACAACTCACAGAACTCAGGAAAGCATTATGAGAACAGTTTTATTAGAGAAAAAAAAAAAAAAAAGATGTAAATCAGAACCAAACAAAAGAACATGTGCATAGGGTGAAGTCTGAGAGGGTTCCAGACATGAAGCTTCCAGTGTCATCTCCAAGTGAAGTCAGAATGCATCACTCTCCCAGCACATCAGTGCCTAACAACATGCACGGAATATTGCCAACAAGATGGTTCCTTCCAGCTTTTTTTTTTTTTTTTCTTTTGTGGTATGCGGGTCTCTCACTGTTGTGGCCTCTCCCCTTGCAGAGCACAGGCTCTGGACGGGCAGGCTCAGCGGCCATGGCTCACGCGCCCAGCCGCTCCGCGGCATGTGGGATCTTCCCGAACCGGGGCACGAACCCGTGTCCCCTGCATCGGCAGGCGGACTCTCAACCACTGCACCACCAGGGAAGCCCTCCTTACAGCTTTGATGTCCAGAGTTTTACGGAGATTTCATTACGTAAGCATGATTGATTGAATCAGTGGCTACGTGACTGAACTCCAGCCTCTCTTCCCTCCCTGGAAGTCCAGTTGATAGAGCATGGCTCAAAACTCCAACTCTCTAATGACATGGTTGGTGTTTCTGGTATGGTCAGCTTCATGATCACAAACTATTTAGGGGCCCACCATGAATAGTAAAAATACTCTTATTACTCCAGAAATTCCAGGAATTTATAGGATACCTCTCAGGAACCAGGGAGAACGGCCAGCCAATTGTTTATTATACAGGACCAGTTTTTTAGCCAATTCTTAACAAAATAGCAGACTCTTAGAATGTTCTTTCATGTCAATAAATGAGATCTGAAGTATTCCTGCAACAGAGCCAAACTGGCCTCCTCTCTCAGGGTTATTAGAAAAAGCCTCTGCACTTCTGTGACTGCCAGTTTCAACATGGACACATTCCATCTGCATCTAGGAACAAAACTGCCTTTAACCCCTATAATTAAACTCTGCTCAAAGCTTCTGTTTGTCTTGCCTTTGCCCATCCAGGTAGATCCCTTGGGCAATGACTGCTGCATGAATTTAGACTGAGTATCTTGATCCCCTTTGAACAATACAATTTTGGGCTGTGGTTACTTTCTACTCTCACTGCCAGTTCACCTTTTAGGACCCAACAGAATGTATGCAGGTTACGACAGAATAAAGAATTAGATTTCAGACAGAAAGCTTACCATTAATATAAGCTTGCCAGGTGTTTTTGAGAGAAGGAATTAACAGAAATTATTCCCTAATGGTATTGTATTGTAAAGAATCTTTCAAAATAAGTTAAAAAGTAGAGTCAGATCTGATGATTTTCTTTGGCTGTTACTTCATTAATTCCTAAGAAAATTATTAAGCTTTATAAAATGCACAAATGATTGCTTCGTTTGTTTTAGCAATCTTTTCAACTTTATGATCTGGCTGATTATAAGATTATTAAACTGGCTTAATATTACCTACTATTGGCATGATATTTTAGAAAATATAATAAGAATGCCAAATGTGGAATTGAAAAATAGGTTATCACTTCCCATCATCTTTGGCAGAATAATGATAACTTGGATTATTTCAGTGAAATTTCAACAGAGGGGCCTATAGTAAATTAAATTATTGATCAAAATTGTTTAGTTCCCTCTAGTAATAACATACATCTATACTTTGCCAAGGCCTTCGGGGAGGCAACGTGTGTTTCCCTAACGCTCAGCCACGTGACTGGCTTTGGTCAAAAAGATGTGAGCAGATGTGACATAAGCAGAGTAGGGAGATGTGCTTGTGTCTGGCCATGGCTTGTGTGCTTCTGCAGTTACCATGAGAAGAACTAGCCTTGGATAGCTAAAGAAGTAGCAGCCTGGACCCCAGAATCATCACACATGGAGGAGACCTGAGTCTAACCCACAGCAGTGACTAGAGAAGACTTGGACCCAATCCCCAGCTTGGAGCCAAGACCAGCTGAGCCCAGCTTGGTCAGCCAAGCCCTAGCTGACCTACAAACACACAAAAGAGAATAAAGGGTATTTTAAGCCACTGAATTTTGTGGGCTGATTTGCTAAGTGGTATTATTGTGGCAATATTGACTACTGCAGAAATTTGTACCCGAAAGTGGGGTGCTGCCATAACAAATACTTGAAATATGTGACATCCTTTTGGGGATAAAGTGGCGGAGAGCAAAGAAACTTTGACAAGAGTCTGGAAAAATGTTATCTGGTGTCAAGACCTTTGGTAAAACTGTCACCTCTGACAACTCCAAAGGAAGAAATGAGGTATCTATTGAACTGCCAGCATTGGAGAAGATTTCCAGCCTAAAAGTTGAAAATATGCTGATTGTAACCAGATGCATTTGATAAGGTCCTACAGTATTGAGATGAGCTCAGACAAGAACTCACTGGTGAGCAGGAATAAATGATTGTTGTTTTAAGCCACTGGGTTTTGGGGTGCTTTGTTACACAGCATTATTGTGACACTAGTTGACAGATATAGGACCTAAAGTTTACATTAGTTTTAATCCAACATCCCTATGGTCTTTTTTCCTTATACAAATTTTGGCTAATCTCTATGCTGGATGTTATGAGGAATACAAAAAAGAATTATTTAGCTTACAGAATTTTTAGTATGTGTGGGTAAACTTTATTTTCAGATGAAGTAATTTAAAATATTGTATTTAATCAAAAGATGGTTAATAATTTTTAAATATCAATGATTTTATAAATACAAATATATATTACATATATATTTTTTAAATAGGCTCAATCATCCTTATTACAAGACATATTTTAAATAATGAAGAGTTGATGAAAACTCTGAATAATTCAGTGATTAAATTATATTATACTTACTAGTTTTGCATTTCTATAAGAGAATAACAAATATTCTTCTCTTTATTTTAATTTCTGGTGAATGCACCTCTGACCAAATTAAGACATCCTGCAGTTGAACTAAACCAATATGGCCAGTGTGATTAATTTGGTTTAAATCACTACTGGAGTCTTAATTCTAGAAAGAGACCTCAAATTCTAGCACGGTACAAGTCAACAAGGTTGCAGTGCCAGGGTTAATGTTTATGTCTGTGACCTGGCTCAGTATACTTTCCCCAAATGAAGACCAACTAAAAACAGTCCAAACACGAGATGGGCTGCCAGAGTAGATCTCCAGCATTACAGCAACTTGTACATAATTTATTCACCTAGGTTGTCTGATTGAGAAGGAGTATCTATATCCATAAAGGGCAAACCCCTGACATGCAATGATACCAAAAAGTTGTAATATAATGAGAATATGAACGTGATTATTATGTGGCCAAGAAGTTCATCATCTGACAGAAACAACAACAAAGTCCACACCTTGTATTTGCTTAGGAAAATTGTGTGCACTTTCTCAATCTGTTTTTTACCCACCCTTCCTCTGGTAGCCCATCCATCCAGAAAGAGAAATAAAAGTGCAACATGGACACAAACCAGAATAGAAAAGAAAAACCCTCACTGTTACAGGAATCCACATAGCAAACTTCAAATCTCAATTGTGTCAAGCATTCCAAGTTTAAATACTTTAAAATATTTGCTCAGTGTATACATTCAAACATATCCCAAAAAATCATCCAGTAAAAATGATTTCTTATCCCTCAGTGAGCTTTCCAGTCATGAACCTCATAAGAGGGACACCTTACCACACGCCATAGATTTCTTTCTTTCTTTCTTTTGTAACTGGGAAAAATTAGTCTGTTTCCATTGCTTAACTTGCAGTTTTATTCCCTATGCCAAACCAGACCTTTGGCTGTCCTTTCCTTAAAAATATAAGCTTTCCTAGTATTAAGGACTTTGAAAATTATTCCACAAAAAGAGGTTTATTATTTTTTCTCAGCTTTTGTTTTGTTTGATGAAAAATGAAATATAAAGAAACACACTGCTTTTAAAGCCTCACTTTAATTTGTTGGGTGATGATGGAGCTAAAATATATGCTGTCAATATGGAGTATGAAAAGTCAGGAGACATTTCCATATCAAAGAGACTAACTGTTAGTAAGAGTAAGCTGAATGGAATCTTGGAGCAAGATTTTATTCTGTAGGATTCTGTTTGTGATTTTTTAAAATCCCTTGTTAATACCTTCCAGATCAATGGAAATATTAAAGCCGAAGTAATTTGCATCCATCAAATGTGATGAGACCCACTGGCATCAGGGCTATGGAATTTTGGGCTTCACTTGCCCTGGGAGTTCAAAGGCTATAGCAATAAGCTATTAGCATATTTCCCACAGACAGGGCAGTGGAAGGACTGACTATTTAACCAGTGCCAAAACATCACATTGCACCTCCTCCACTTGAGAACTGAACCTGTCAGCTCCTAAATTGTGTGCATTTTCAAGCAGTTAGCACAGTTTACTGTCTGAAAACCATCACATCACCCCCATTCTTTTTTTTTTTTTTTTTTGCGGGACGCGGGCCTCTCACTGCTGTGGCCTCTCCCGCCGCGGAGCACAGGCTCCGGACGCGCAGGCTCAGCGGCCATGGCTCACAGGCCCAGCCACTCCGCGGCACGTGGGATCCTCCCGGACCGGGGCACGAACCCGTGTCCCCTGAATAGGCAGGCGGACTCTCAACCACTGCGCCACCAGGGAAGCCCCAGCCCCATTCTTAAAGCAAATTGCTTTATCAATGTTAACTTAAAGGATAATGTTATACTTCCAGCCATATTTGGCAGACAGGAATCCTGTGTTCCGTGTATGTTTTATCATTGACCCAAGAGGGAGGAGTGGGGACCACTGCTCACTTTTTTGGGGTATCAAGAGTGGCTGTTTTCTTTTCTTTCTTTTTTTTTTTAAGTAAATGAATCCAGTAAAGCTTGCACTCGATTATTAGGAGAATCTGATGTCATCGCAAGAGAAACTGGTCAGGTTTCTATGGTACTTCACATCTGCAAGACACAGCAGTATTTCCCTCAGCTATTGATGCTGCTACTAAAATTAGGACCAGGAACTCCACAACTTAAGCAACTTAAGCGGGTTTGGAAATAACATTTGTTCATGTTCTCTTTATACCATAATGGTTTTGGTAAGTAAAGTATGTGGAAGGAGCTCACTGTGGGATATGTTTCTACATATTTAGCAGTAGCCAAGTTCAAGGGGTATGATGCCTGTTTGAGATATCTCAAATTCCACTTCACTGGGTTGGAATGCCCTGCCCCAGTTTAGCTCAGAGATGTTATTTCCTCTGGACTGGAGTTATAAAGAAAGCAATTCAAAATGCATAAACACAGTGCCTGAGCCATGCCATAGATCCACCACCCAGCAGGGCATTCACACGAAGCACTGCCTCACTTCCTAACTGCTCAAATGAGGGCCTCATTCCCTTCCCAACTATTAATATCCATGTGAATTTGTACCAAAGGGTTCAGGCAGAATGAAAAGCAACATATTGGAACATCACAGAATACCTTGAAATTTCTAAGCCCCAACTTTCCCCAGAATATGCTTTACGAAATGAAGAATCAGTGTTTATTTTACCTTAATTTTTGGTATAGTGAAAAAATAATAATAATAGAATTGGGTGTCAGGAAGCCTGAGTTTTAGGCTTGGCTCAGACACCAAATAATTAGATAATTCAACCAATTTTTATATTTGTGAACGTTCACTATATGCTTGTCACAGTGGTAATTGCAAGAATATAGAGGAAATTCAGTCTTTGCTCTTACAAAGTCCATAATCTAGTGGTAGGAACTAAACAGATACTTCGTTTTGGCAAGTAAGAACTTTACCAGTCTACAGATGCTATCAGTAAAGTGGAACGGTTAAGGTAGCTGATTTTTTTTAGCTGTGACTTTATGATTTGGTGTTAAAAATATATCTCACAACTCAAATATTTTCAAAACATACAAGGTACCAAGCACTGTGCTTTGTACTTTGCATGCGTGTTGCTCCTTAATTTCCACAGGAACTCAATGAGTCTAGCTAGCTACTACTGTAGAGATATTATGGAACTGGCCCAAGGTCACACAGCTGGTTAGTGGCAGACCCAGAACTGGAACTGTCTCCAAAGGCCATCATGCTCTTACAGCTGATATAAAAACCACCTCAAAATAAGAGGAAACTAAGACTGTTTATCAGGGATGTGATTAAGATGCAATTATAGCCTGCAAGATAAAAAGTCATGACACATTTTCATGGTGGAACTGATGTGCTGAGGGGAAGACTGAGCAGAATCACTTCTAGATCACATCTGTTTAGAGATTAAGTACAGATATGTACTATTATATTTCATAATTTATGTTTTTCTTATTAAATAATAATCAAGAGAAGAACGTGAGCCGAAATGTGGTGGTTGAGAATCATAAAACACTGCATACATTTACTGTTGGCTGGCTGAAGTAGAAACCACTTAATGATCCACAGAGGCAGCAGCGTGGTGTCCTGGAAAGAGCCTGGCCCTGGGAACGGAGCTCTTGCCAGTGACTCTGCATTGCACTGGGAACTCATTTCCTTTAACTGGAATTCAGTGCTCATATCTGTAAAATGAGGATAATGGATCCGGTTCAGCTTTTAGCTTTTGTGACTGTTTCCAAAGGAATTAAGCTCCATGATACTGATGGTCTGACTTCAGAAGTAGAAAGCCCAATGTCCGTTAAATACACATATTGATTGGCCCTTGGCCTTTGTTTCCTGTTAGAAACACTTTTCCTTTCTGGAACACTCACCTAAACACACACACACACACATACACCTACTCCTCCTTTCTCTTCTTTATCTCCATTCCCCCCACCGCCTTTCTCTGTCTCTTTCCTACCTGGCTAATCCCTAGTCATTTTTTCAGGTCTTAACTTGGAAATCACTGTGTTTGGGAAGCTTTCACTGTCTCCCAAAGTCTTGGTTATGTGTCCACTTACCAACATCTATAAAAGTACTATATGTACTTCCTCCGTCACTGAGTTTCTGTGAGGGTTAGAGTATGTAAGATGTATAAGTGCTTGGAACCATGCTTGGTACATAAAAGTACTCAATAGCTAACATTGTCATCACCACCATCATAATGATTATTGAACTTATGACACCCTGTTTCTTATTAGTCTCTTTGATTCTCTGTGTCCTCTACTAAGTGTTGGCTTTGAGGGGGCTGGGACCATAACAGTCTGACTTGTTGCATCAGCAGCAGCTTAGCACTATGAATGACAAGAGTAGGTAAATGCGTCTTAATTACTTAATGTTAAATTAGACAAAGCAATTTACGTGCGGAGACTTTCATTCATGCAACAAGCAAGTTGAGACTTTAAGCATATTCTTGTGGAATAGACCGAAGCATGTGATTTAAAATAACATGATGTTATGAGGGCTGTAGTAAAGTTTTTTTTTTTTTTTGCGGTACGCGGGCCTCTCACTGCCGTGGCCCCTCCCGTTGCGGAGCACAGGCTCCGGACGCGCAGGCTCAGCGGCCATGGCTCACGGGCCCAGCCGCTCCGCGGCATGTGGGATCCTCCCAGACCCGGGCATGATCCCGTGTCCCCTGCATCGGCAGGCGGACTCCCAACCACTGCGCCACCAGGGAAGCCCTGTAGTAAAGTTTTGAATTAAGTTTTATGGAGACACAGAAAAAGAAATAATTGACCTCTTCTGGGGGATGATGTATACTAGAGTTGAGCTTTGAAGAGCCAGGGTGATTTAACATAGCACATGTGAGGGCGGGATTATTCCATACAGGAAAAAATGGTATAAATAAAAACATAAGGTGGGAAACTGCATAATGGATTTGTACCACTGACTTCTTAGATCCTTAGGACAGTGCAAGGACAGACTTTTAAATGCCTTAAATGTCATGCTGTTATACGGTGATACGAGGCTTTCAAAAAGCTTTTCCTCATCTCTTAGTCATTGCTCAACCCCCTGCAGTCTGTAAGCATTCACCTAAACTATTACATTGGGACATATTTTGACTTTCCCTTTAACATTTCCTCTTCTCCACCCTCTGCCCCCATCCAATCAATGACCAATTCTATTAACTCTACTTCTGGAACACCTCTCAAATTCAGATCATCATCTCCATTCTTTCTGCCACTAACTAAATTCAGGTCATTAAAATATTGTCTACCTGATCTCCTACTCACAACATACCCTTCACACTGTGGCCAGTTACTTTTGAAACACTGAACATTGATCTGATCCATTAAGCTTCTACTCTAAACTTTAAATTTAATCTGCCAGAACCAGATTTAATCTACTTTTAAAATAACATTTTGTGTGTTCATTTCAAGAGCACATATGCTAAAATTGGAATGATACAGAGAAGATTAGCATGGCCCCTGTGTAAGGATGATGTAAATTTGTGAAACATTAAAAGAATAGTAATAACATTTCGTGAGAAGAAAGTATTTTAGCAATGCTCCACATGCTAAAAGAGTTTGCATTTTCCTTTAATACTACTCTAATTATTAGGAGCTTAATCAATGAGGTCATAATCAGTGGCTAAATTATCACAGGTCTGGTGAATAAAATCAACCTTCTATGAAAAACATTTTAAAGGTTTACATGAACAATATATAACAAATATCCTCACAAATATAGTTTGCTATTAAAAAGTTCCTAGTCTCCAGGTTATAAGCCAATATACCTTTAATCTATTTACACAATCTCTTCATTATTATAGAAAGCTCTTTTCTTAGAGAAGCAACTTGGAAATTCACTTTCTGATAAGATCCAAAATAAATATCAATTATTTTACTAGAGGTTACAAAATCATGCTTTTCTAATTTATCATTCTATTAACATCTTTCAGTGAGAATTCTTCATAAAGAACTTTCCCTCATTAGCCAGGGCTATTTGGTTATTTTCAAATTTAGTTCCTAAAGGAAAAACAAGATAAATATTTATTCTTAGTTTTTTGCTTTTAAATAAAGTGATTAATGAATTGAGTTTTGTTTTGTTGGTTCTCTCCCATGTATTATGAACTTATGGAATTTTACGTAATGTATGTGTTCCAATAAATTGTATTCATTATTCTTTTTGATGCTCAAATTTTACTGTCTTTGGCTATTCAGATCTTCTTCATTTTAGTGTCTATCTATGGCCTTTTAACATAACTCATATTCTTTGATAGCTTGCATTGTGGCCGCCCCAAAATCTCAGGTTAATCTTATAAAGGCTGCCCTAGACTTAAAAACCGTCATTCTAGGGGCTTCCCTGGTGGCGCAGTGGTTGAGAGTCCACCTGCCGATGCAGGGGACACGGGTTCGTGCCCCGGTCCGGGAAGATCCCACATGCCGCGGAGCGGCTAGGCCCGTGAGCCATGGCTGCTGAGCCTGTGCGTCCGGAGCCTGTGCTCCGCAACTGGAGAGGCCACAACAGTGAGAGGCCCGCATACTGCAAAAAAAACAAAACAACCTGTCATTCTACAGGTGCATTTGTGGAAATGTAATAAATACAGACCATAATCCAGTTAATAGATATGCTTATGGCTATTAAGTTATGATTGCTTTTCAGTGGACCAAAGAAGGAAACTAGGAGGTTGGTGTTTTTTCTTTGTCAATTCATACAGATATTTCCAATTTGAATTGAATTACAAGATTTTTTTACCTTTACTTTCGTACCTACATATATATATATATATATATATATTTTTTTTTTTTCCTCTTACTGTAAAAACTTTTTTTTCCTAACTGCATTAACATAATTGCTTTCTTAACCCTGGTTATTTACAAAACAGAGCCTGAGGCAGATTACTTGTTAAGGCTTCATTGGAAGGTGCAAACCTAGGCAGGTAGAGTGAAGGTAAAAGAGAATTGAGGAAAGGGAAGAAGCTCAGTTATGTAGGAAACATTTCAATCAGGCTTTCAGAAACCACTGTGCCTCAGAACAGCCCTTGCAGTGAAAAAAGTGAGGGGAATTAATTTTCAGGCTTCCTCCTGGATCATTGGTCAAAGTTCACCCCAAGAGTTGTTAGTGGCCCTGCACTTTCACGTGTGTTGCCTAGACCTTTCTAGGAAGTCACTAAGGACACCAAATCCCACACTCTATTAGGCCACATATCATCTGAGTGCACAAGAAATGAGAGGAGCTAGAGTGTTTTGGGGTCTTGTTAGGTCAGATCGGGCATTGGAGCTGATGCTCCTTCTATGGCAGACATGGGGAAGACCACGCCCTCACCCAGAGGAGTCCAAGACAGCCAGGCAGCACTTGGAGATGAGGCAGTGGCAGCAGCAGCTGGGGCTCTCTCTTGAACAAGCAGTCAGGGGTCAGTGTCCTCTCTGGTAGAACTCTAAATGTTTTCACATTAAAACTGAATCCAAATCTTTAAGCCAAACTATATAGCTTCAGTAGAAAATGAATGGAAGAAAAATAATCTAATACTCATCTTATTTTTAAGCATTATCTGCAGAAGTCCACAAATTAGGTCTTATGTATAATTTCTTATTTGCATTATTCTCATGCACACACACCCACACAGATATGACACACATACTTTAAAATGAATAATATCAATAATATTTCTAACAATTAGATTATTGAATAAAATGTAAGACTTTTTTCTAACTGGCCTGACACCCTTCTCCAGGGAAGACTTGTGAACCTGAGCCAAAGGGCTGGTGTACACTTGTTTACTGTGTAAGAAAGAGTAGAAAAATGTGATGTACAGTGGAAACTTGTACAGAATAAATACTAGCTTTGAGAAAAAAAACAGTATAGAAAAAGTAAAAAAAAAAAAAAAAGACTTTTTTGCAGCTCAATTTTTCTTAAGAATATATTCCATACAGTCAAATACTGAGTATAAAAGGATATACAGTCATAATACTGAGTATAAAAGTCAATTACAATAAGTATTAACTCTGTGTGTTTATGTCACCAACTTGATATAGAGCTGGTTTATTCATTTCTGTTCTGTTGAGTTTATTAGAATTAGCTATTTATTTTTTTCACTTTAGGTTAATTTAATTTTTTGAGTATGAAAATAATATATGTTCCCAGGTGAAA
This sequence comes from Aethalodelphis obliquidens, assembly GCF_003676395.1. Classification (NCBI taxonomy): domain Eukaryota; kingdom Metazoa; phylum Chordata; class Mammalia; order Artiodactyla; family Delphinidae; genus Aethalodelphis; species Aethalodelphis obliquidens. The sequence continues at coordinate 7,483,029 of NW_020838003.1, read as the reverse complement.
ATTATGTAAAAATACATACTTAGAGAAGTCTTGTTACATAAGTTAACTGCTCTCTTTATCTTATACCTCTTTCCCATTTTAAGCAACCATTTTTATAACATTGATATGTCCTTCCAAAATTTTTTTTTGCAACAATACATCTATATTTATTTTTCATTGCCACATAACACACAGGTAGCTTACTATTAAAAACAATTTTGCATCTTGATTTTTTTTCATTTAATATATCCAGTCATGCCTTATCAGTCTATGCAAAACTTCCTCATTCCTTTTGACACCTGCATAATATTCTCAACTTAATTTTAAAGAAGACTAAATCAGAGGTATTGTAGTTCTAATTTTTCATTCTCAAGTGTCAGTACAATTTTGGGCACCTTGATATGATTCATAGTATAAATAAAGAAATACTATGGACAGGTGGCCGATAAGAATATTTTACTGTAAATTGTATAAAAGTTTGCAAACACTTCCTCCTCTTCCCAGGTCATCTTACTAGAACACCTAATCCCTCTAACAACCTTGTTATGGGCTGAATGTTTGTGTTCCCCCAAAATGCATATATTGAAGTCCTAACCCCCAATGTGATGGTATCAGGAGGTGAAACCACTGGGAGATAATTAGGTTCAGATAAGATCATAAGGGTGGGGTCCTCGTGATGGGATTAGTATCATCATAAGAAGAGGCAAAGAAACCAGTGCTCTCTCTCGCAACCATATAAGGACACAGCAAGAAGGCGGCCATCTACAAGCCAGGTGAGGGATCTCACCCAGAACTGAATCACTTTGATCTTAGACTTCTTAGCCTCCAGAACTGTGAGAAATAAATATCTGTTGTTTAAACCACCCAGTCTATGTTATTTTGTTATAACATCTCAAGCTAAGATAAACCTTCAACATTAGTCATTTATGGACGTATTTAAATAAAATAAATAACAAGACCATCTATGGCCTTAGAAATTACGTGTATTTATGTTGCATGAGTATGTTTTTTCAGCCAAAGCTCCAACAGCTTTCTTATACTTCTTATACCTCATAACAGGTGAGAAGGAGCTATCTTCTTTGGAACCATCCAAGGGCAGGCATGTCAGATGATTGACATGATCTCTGTCCTCAGTGTTTTTGCTATGGGGTTGTTTAGCCTTCCCACACAGCTGTGGCTCTCCTAGACTTCAGCCTTTTCGTTCAGTGCAGAATAAAGAAAAAAATTAGGGCATAGGGCATTGACATATTAGACAGTACTAAGTACTATGATTTGCTATGTTTTAACTAGGGAAGAAAATGGCTTCTCCATTGTCTCTTAACTCTAGTTCTATGTCAATGTTATCACATCATTTACTGAATATAAATTTTTAAGCAAAGCTATATGGTTCCATTATAAACTGAATGAAAGAAGTATTAGTGTTACTCATCTATTTTTTCTCATTGTCAAAATGCTGCTATATTTTGGCATGGAATTGATGAACAAAAGGCTTTAATGATACAAATAATTTGGAGTTGACCTTATTTTATCATTTTTCATATAATTTTACCATTATTCATACACTAGCCCTATTAACCTAACTTTACTATAGAACATCTCCAAACACTAAATTTGCTAAGATGTTTTCTTAATATCAAAGAGAGTCTATAGTGAGAACTGAAGAGGTAGTGTTTTGAGTGTCTGCTCCTGGTTTTCCAGTATCCCTTACATGAGGAAACAACAATCTAAGCTTCTGCCCTCTCTCCATGTTCCTTTACTAGCTCCTTTCCACAGAAGAGAGAGGGGATCGCATGATTTGTCTGACAATGAGACAATCATTGGGCCAAGTGTTCAAATGAGAAGGCTTACTGTGACTTAAAGACAGGATCCTGGCCTTCACACCTGATTTACTACCCTCTGGCCTCCATACAGACCAGGTGAACCTCTTTGCTCTCTGTCTGTGATTAGGTCAATATAGCATCTGGTTTGTTAGAGTAGATGGCCAGGTAGTAGTGCCAGGAGAATTATATGGTGGGGTAGAAGACTTACTGAGGCCCTTCTCCAAAGCAGACATCTTGGACAGGTGTCGAGAGCTTAACCTTATATTAATAATGAATCAGTATTTTGTACACCATTTGACATTTGCCTTCTGTCTTTAAAACTCAGCAAAGAGAAGCAGGTATATTTAGGCAGCATATTTGAGTACTAGCACCTGACAATGAAAACTCTATAATGCCATTCCTTACCCTTTTTGTGTCCATGGAACATCTTCCTTTACTCCCATCATCACCATAGAACATCCATTAACCTATTTTCAGACTCTACAGATCCACAGACTCAAATCAATGAATAACAGATTCTGGACCTAGATTGGCTGAGTTCAGAATCCCTGATCTCCACTTACTACACTGTGTGATCCTGAGCATCAGTTTACCTTTCTGTGCCTTAGTTACCTTGTTGTTCAATGGCAATATTAATAATATAATATGAATAACATAACAATATAATATAAAATACCATATTATTATAATTATATAGCTAAAATTATAATAATCCTAATCCTATGCAGTAGGACTTAAATAATATGAATATATATAAATATTACATACATATATATCTCATACATATTATATATATAAAACAGCACCTGACTTATGAATTGGAAATTCTGGTTTAATGTTTTCATTATATTGTTTTTATAATCTTTATAATTTATTCCACGGTAGTTGCAAGAAGACAGGTAGTACTATCTCAAAGATATAACTGAAATATTTTTTAAAAGATATATATATATGTATATATATGTTAATGTGAATATTTGCTAATAATATAATAATGTAATATAATGTGAGTAAAATCAAACAAAAAATTAAAAATACTTTGTGAATAAAGAGAGACAACTAAATGCAAAATAAAATAGATATTCTTTGATCTGTGATAGTTTAAATGCAGATGTACTTAAAAGTAGGAAGTTAAGCTCTGGAGGCCCTTTGCAAGCTATAATTCCATAATATAAAAAGAAATGTTCCCAGTTTTGAGATTTATGCATGCACATTTTCTATTAAGATATACATAGAGAAAGAAAGTTAGGTAGGGTAGACATACATTGTAATTCAGATTTGCCTACTTACAGATGGTAACATTCTGTGCAATAATAATGCTCTTGAAACCATTTGCAAATTTGTCCAGCAACAACTCTGCCTTTAATGATGAAGTTTCCACAGTGGCAGATGGCAGAGTGAGCAGTGAAGGATGCTGCCGACCCACCAGGGTTATGTCTGTCACTAAAACGATCTGGCTCCAAAAGCCAGAGTCTGTTTAGGTCACACTGGTTATTGCTCCATTGGAATGACTTGATTGATCACATTTGTGGTTATTCTACAAATGATGACCTTTTAGAAGGGATCCTGGCAGTTTCATCTTGCTGTAGGAAAGTGATATAGAGAAACATACAGTGTCTGCAGTCTATCGACATATTAGAGAAACAAAGGAGCAATTTATGTAACAAAAAAAAAAATACATTCACTGATGTTGCTGTTCCCTCTTTGTGTCTAAATGGTTAGATAGTCTACAGAAAAAGCACAATACTACTTTTAATATCCATGTCATATTTAGGAAGAGAAAAGTAAAGGGAACAAGACAAGAAAATATATTATTTAATGAATTTTAAAAGTCCAGCAAGGATTATTGTTCTAATGGGAGCATATAAATATTGAGATCCAGTTACTCTCTAAGCACCTAAAATTGGCAGATAGCACAGATAAAAGAAAATAAATAAGTAAACTTCAGTGTCCAGGTGAACCCTTGGAATACTTTGAAGGAAATTATATACTATTCTATGCGAAATTTAACATAATATAGCACTTTTAAAGTATATTGTATTGAAATTGCCAAGTTCCATTTATAGTGTGATATTTTGGGATTAATTTATCAACAGTGAGTATACCTTTCAAAATTGAATTTACTGTCAGATCATGCCTTAGGCACTGAAAGGAACAAAGCACATCTCTCACTCTGTATTTATTGAACAGTAACATACAAAAATTCCACAAAAATATTAATCCTCTCATGTCACTGATGAAAATAAAAAGCATAAAGCTGCTCATTAATATTAATAACAATAATAATCATTTATAATTACTTGTCCTATTCAAAAAATTCTAAGTATTTTACATATATTACCTATCTTCAATTTTTTTTGACAACCATGAGACTTATTTAGAGATTCCATGAGGAGTCAGGTCTCTGATGTACTGAACCAGCGAGAGATGTTTGTTAAGTTTTCAGGGAATTTCACAGAACTAGAACAAATAATCCTAAAATTTATATGGAATCACAAAAGACCCAGAATTGCCAAAGCAGTCCTGAGGAAAAAGAACAAAGCTGGAGGCATAACCCTCCCAGGTTTCAGACAACACTACAAAGCTACAGTAATCAAAACAGTGTGGTACTGACAAAAAACAGACATATGGATCAATGGAACAGAACAGAGAGCCCAGAAATAAGCACACACCTATGGTTAGTTAATCTTTGACAAAGGAGGCAAGAATATAGAATGGAGAAAAGACAGTTTCTTCAGCAAGTGGTGTTGGAAAAGCTGGACAGCTGCAGGTAAGTCAGTGAACTTAGAACACTCCCTCACACCATACACAAAAATAAACTCAAAATGGCTTAAAGAATTAAATATAAGACAGGACACCATAAAACTCCTAGAAGAGAACACAGGCAAAACATTCTCTGACATAAATCATAGCAATGTTTTCTTAGGTCAGTCTCCCAAGGCAATAGAAATAAAAGCAAAAACAAACAAATGGGACCGAATCCAACTTAAAAGCTTTTGCACAGCAAAGGAAGGGATAAACAAAACAAAAAGACAAGCTATGGACTGGAAGAAAATATTTTCTAATGATGTGACCAACAAGGGCTTAATTTCCAAAATAGACAAACAACTCATACAACTCAATAACAAGAAAAACAAACAACCCAATCAAAAACTGGGCAGAAGACCTAAACAGATATTTCTTCAAAGAAGACATACAGATGGTCAATAGGCACATGAAAGGATGCTCAACATTGTTAATAATCAGAGAAGTGAAAATTAAACCTAGAGTGAGGTATCACCTCACACCAGTCAGAATGGCCATCAGTAAAAAGTCCACAAACAATAAGTGCTGGAGAGGGTGTGGAGAAAAAGGAACCCTCCTACACTGTTCATGGGAATGTAAATTGGTACAGCCACTGTGGAAAACAGTATGGAGGTTCCTTAAAAAACTTAAAATAGAGTTGTCATATGATCCAGCAATCCCACTCCTGGGCATATATCCAGAGAAAACTCTAATTCAAAAAGGTACATGCATCTCTATGTTCACAGTAGGACTATTTACAGTAGACTGATTTCCATGGACAAATGAATGGATAAAGAAAATGTGATATATATATATATATATATATATATATATATA
>NW_020838003.1:7417158-7477509 GCF_003676395.1 Aethalodelphis obliquidens | reverse complement strand
TCACAGACACACACACACACAGACACACACACACACACACACACACACACACACACACACACACACAGACAATGGAATACTACTCAGTTATAAAAAGGATGAAATAATACCATTTTCAGCAACATGATGGACCTAGAGATTATACTAAGTGGAGCAAGTCAGAAAGAGAAATACAAATATAATATGATATCACATATATGTTGAATATAAAACATGATACAAATGGACTTATTTACAAAACAGAAATAGACTCACAGACATAGAAAACAAACTTACAGTTACCAAGGGGAAAGTGGGGAGGGATAAATCTGGAGTTTGGGATTAGCAGATACAAACTACTATATATGAAATAGATAAACAACAAGGTTCTACTGCATAGTGCAGAGAACAAAGAAATAAAATAAATTTTCAGGGAATTTGCAAGCTACAGTTAAACATGGCCATTGTTAAAAATTAAATTATATAGACTTACAATGACATAAATTATATTAAATACAAAGGTAATAAGAACTCAAAACTCATCCCATTTTAATTATTTTACTACATTTCACTATTATCTCTGTTCTTGAGGTTTTTTACATGTATTCTTCATGCATGCATATGTATGGAATACTTGGGCTACTGTGCATTTTTTCCTAACTCTGTGTTCATTGATGCTATGCTATATAGGTAGCTTGAAGTCAGCCACAGTGGGAATATTTATACCATGGAAATTGGCAAATGCTGTAAATCAGGGCTCTCCCACCCTGAGTCTGTTGTTAAACAATACTAGTCCACTACTATGTGAGACATGTCTTTCTGACTTCAAGGTACATTGTTCAGTAAGCCATGCTGTTTTTGAATGGCTTGAAGCATTTTTTATACATATGTTTTAGGTGTATAGCATTACAGTTCAACATATGTATACACAACTGAGTGATCATCATCAAAAGTTTAGTTACCATCCAACACCATACAGCTGACCCCCTTTACCCATCTACCCATCCCAATGCCCTTCCCCTCTGGTAACCACTAATCTGTTCTCTATATCTATGTTTGTTTTTGTTTTCTTTTGTTTGTTCATTTTAAAAAATAGATTCCACATATGAGTGAAATAATATAGCATTTGTCTTTCTCTGTCTGCTTATTTCACTTAGCATAATGCCCTCAAGGTTCATCCATGTTGTTGCAAATGGCATGATTATATTCTTTTTTATGGCTCAGGTATATATATATCACATCGTTTTTATCCATTTCATCCATCAATGGACACTTAGGTTGTTTCCACATCTTGGCCATTGTAGAAATGCTGCAGTGAACATAGCTGTGCATATATCTTTTTGAATTAACGTTGTGTTCTCCAGATAAATACCCAGAAGTGAAATAGTTGGGTCAGGTGGTAGTTCTATTTTTAATTTTTTGAGGAATCTCAATCTCTATACTATTTTCCATAGTGGCTCCAACAATTTAGAGTCCCTCTAACAGTGTATGAAGGTTCCTTTTTCTCCACATCCTTTCTAACATTTGTTATTCCTTGTCTTTTGATAATAGCCATTCTCACAGGTGTGAGACAGTATCTCATTGAAGTTTTGATTTGCATTTCTCTGATAATTAGTGATGTTAAACATCTTTTCACGTGTCAGTTGGCCATCTGTATGTCTTCTTTGGAAAAATGTCTATTCAGATCCTCTGCCCATTTTTAAATCAGGTTGCTTGCTTTTTTGTTGTTAAGTCATATGGGTTCTTTGTATATTTTAAATAGTAACCCCTTAATGGATATATAATTTGCAAATGTCTTCTCCCATTTAGTAGGTCCCCTTTTAATTTTGTTGATGGTTTCCTTTGATGTGCAGAACTTTTTTGCTTGAAGTCATCCTTTTTGTTTTCCTTGCCTTTGGAGTCAGAGCCACAAAAGCATTGCTAAGACCCATGTCAATGAGGTTACTGCCTATGTTTTCACTAGGAATTTTATTGTTTCAGGTCTTACATTCAAGTCTTTAATCCATTTTGAGTTAATGTCTCTGTGTGGTATAAGACAGTGGTCTAGTTTCATTCTTTTTCAAGTGGCTGTCCAGTTTTCCCAACACATTTATTGAAGAGATTATCCTTTCTCCATTGTATGTTCTTAGCTCCTTTGTTGTAGATTAATTGCTACATATGTGTGGGTTTATTTCTGAGCTCTCAATTCTCTTCCATTGATTTGTGTCTGTTTTGCCAGGGCCATACTGTTTTGATTACTATAGCTTTGTAGTATGAAATCAGGGAGCATGATACCTCCAGCTTTCTTTCTCAAGATTGTTTTGGCTATTCACTGTCTTTTGTGGTTCCATACAAATTTTAGAATTATTTGTCCTAGTCCTGTACAATACGCCATTGGAAATTTGATAGGGATTACATGAATCTATATATTGCTTTGGTAGTACAGACATTTTAATAATGTTAATTGTTCTAATCCATGAACATGGTACGTCTTTCAATTTTTTGTTTCTTATTCAACTTCTTTCATCAATGTCTTACAGTTTTCATAGTATACGTCTTTTACCTCCTTGGCTAAGTTTATTCCTAGATATGTTATTCTTTTTATTGCAGTTGTAAGTGGGATTGTTTCCTTAATTTCTTTTCCTAATAGTTTATTAGTGTATAGAAACACCACAGATTTCTGTATATTGAGTTTGTGTTTTTTACTGAAATCATTTATTAGTTCTAACAGTTTTTTAGTGAAGTCTTTATGGTTTTCTCTATATGATATTATGTCATCTGCAAATAGTAACAGCTTTACTTCTTCTTTTCTAATTTGGTTGCTTTTTATTTCTTTTTCTTTCCTAATTGCTGTGGCTAGGACTTCCAGTATTATGTTGAATAAAAGTGGGGAGAATAGGCATCCTTGCCTTGTTCTTGATCTTAGAGGAAATACTTTCAGCTTTCTGTTCCTGAGTATGATGTTAGCTGTGGGTTTATCATATATGACCTTTATTATGTGGAGGTACCCTCTATGCTCACTTTGTTGAGAGTTTTTATCATAAATGGATGTTGAATTTTGTCAATTGCTTTTTTGCATCTATTGAGATGATATTATTTTTAGTCTTCATTTTGTTAATGTGAGGTATTACATTGATCAATTTGCAGATGTGAAGCCATTGTTCCATCCCTGGAATAAATCTGACTTGAATGTGGTGTATGATCCTTTTAGTGTATTGTTGGATTTGGTTTGCTAATATTTTATTGAAAATTTTTACATCTATGTTCATCAAGGATATTGACCTGTAATTTTTCTTTTCTTTCTTCTTTTTTTTTTTTCTCTTTGTGTCTTTCTTTGGTTTTGGTAGTAGGGTAATACTGGTTTTGTAAAAAGTGTTTGAAAGTTTTCCCTCCTCTTCACTATCTTGGAAGAGTTTGAGAAGAATAGGTATTAAATCTTTTTTGAATGTTTTGTAAAATTTGCCATAGAAGCAGTCTGGTCCTGGGCTTTTCTTCGTTGGGAACATTTAGATTACTATTTTAATCTCTTTATTAGTAATCAGTCTATTCAGATTTTCTGTTTCTTCCTGGTTCAGTCTTGGAAACTAGTATGTTTCTAGAAATTTATCCATTTTTTTCTAGGTCGTCAAATTTGTTGGCATATAATTGTTTATAATAGCCCATTATGATCCTTTGTATTTCTGTAATATCAGTTGTTATTTCTCCTCTTTCATTTCTGATTTTATTCATTTGAGCCCTCTGTCTTCTTGGTTAGTCTAACTAATGGCTTGATGATTTTGTTTACCTTTTCAAAGAACTAGCTCTTATTTTCATTGATCTTTTATATATTTTTTAGTCTCTACTTCATTTATTTCTGTTCTGATCTTTATTATTTCTTTCCTTCTAATAATTTGGAGCTTCATTCATTCTTTTTCTAGTTCCTTTAGGTCTAAAGTTAGATTGTTTATTTGGGATTATTTTCTTGTTTCTCAAGGTAGGCCTGCATTGCTATGAAATTTTCTCTCAGAACTGCTTTTACTGAATGTTATAATTTGGTATGTTGTATTTCTGTTCTCTCATTTGTCTCTAGGTATTTTTTATTTCTTTTTTGATTTCTTCTATAACTCATTGATTATTCAGTAGCATGTTGTTTAATCTTCACATTTTTGTGGGTTTTTTCCCATTTTTTTCTTTTTTGGCAAGGTAGCCCAAGATCACAAAAATGGATCCTGCCAGTGTCTCAATCACCAGGGAGCATCCCCACTGGCTCCTGACTCTTTGGCAGAAGCTCCAAAATTAGTAAGTGGGTCCCCTTCACCTGTGGTCCATGTGCTTTACAGTCTGGTGTTTTTGTGTTGGTTTTCAGGTCAAGTTCCCTTGTGAGTGCTTTACAATAATGTTTTCCATTCCCTGTTTTTCTATAGTTTTCTTGGATATATTCCTTGTCAGTTTGCAAAGCCAGATGTTTTGGCGGCTAACCTCTCCTCTGCAAACTTTAAGGGCTGGAGTGCTTGATGTGAAGTTCAGACCTTCAGTCCTCAGGAAAAATAACCATATCTTTGTGATCCTTCCTGGTTGTGTATCACCATGGCTGGGGTTGTGTTTTTTTCCTTGGCATGACTGTATCTCTGTTTCTCCTCCCTGCTTTGATGCTGTCCTTTAATCCTTTGTGGTGGAGACTTTGTTCATCCAGTTTTCAGGTCCCTTTCCAAGGGAATTATTCCATATATAGTTGTAGATTTGTTGTATTCATGGGAGGAGGTGAGTTCAGGATTTTCCTACATGGCCATTTTGAACCCTCAAAGCATAGATTTTTAATATGGTGTCTACTGGCTTTTTGGGAGAGATGTATGGGCTTATGTATAAGCTTTTTCTGGAGAGGTAGTCCATAGCTTTTATTAAATCCCCAAAGCTTCACAGCCTGAAATAAATTTTAAAAAACTGATAAAAAGCCATTTCTGTAGAAAAAATTCTGTATCTTCTACAAATATTCTTTTCCTCTGAAATAAAAAAAATCAAGTAGCCTGCAATAGACATGATTAATAATTTTGCCCATACTAATGCCCCTTAGGTACATATTTTACCCTGTAAAAGCTTTCTTTACTCTTTCTTTGCTGTTTCCTCTTTAAAAGGTCCCTACATTTAGCAAAAAAGACTCCTATAGCACTAAAAAGAGTAAAATACCTAAGAATAAATTTAACCAAGGAAATGAAAGATCTATACAACAAAAGCTGTAATATATTGATGAAAGAAATTGAGAAGACACAAATAAATGAAAAGATACTCAGTATTCATAAATCAGAAGAAGTAACACTATTAAAATGACTGTACTAACCAAAGATAGATTTTACATAATCCCTATCAAAATTCCAATATTATTTTACATGGAGATAGAAAAACTAATTATAAATTTACTATGGACTTAAAAGACCCCAAGCAGCCAAAGAAATTTTGAGAAAGAAAAGAGTTGGAGGCATCACTCTTCAATAAATTGTGCTGGGGAAACTGAACATCCACATGCAAATGAATGAAATGGGACACCTATCTTACACCACTCACAAAAAACCCTCCAAAAAACAAAACAAAAAAACCCTCAAATGGATTAAGGACTTAACCATAAGATCTGCAACCATAATACTCATAGGAGAAAACATAGGGAGAAAATACCTTAACATTATTCTTGGCAATGATTTTTTTTGTATATGATGCTAAAAGTATAAGCACCATAAGCAAAAATCAACAATTGGGACTATATAAAACTAAAAAACTCTTGCACAGCAAGGAAACCAATCAACAAAATGAAAAGGTAACCTACAGAATGGAAGGAAATATTCACAAATCAGATATCTGACAAGGAATTAATATCCAAAATATATAAGGAACTCACACAACTCAATAGCAACAACAACAAAAAACAATCTGATTAAAAAATGGGCAGGGGACTGGAATAGACATTTTTCCAAAGACTTTCACATGGCCAACAGGTGTATGAAAATGTGCTCAGCATCACTAAAAATCAGGGAAATGAAAATCAAAACCACAATGAGATATGACCTCACATCTGTTAGAATGACTATTATCCTAAAGACAAGAAATAACAAATGCTGGTGAGGATGTGGAGAAGAGAGAACTCTGGTGCACTGTTGATGGAAATGCAAGTTGGTGTAGCAACTATAGAAAACAGTATATGAAGGTTCCTCAAGAAACTAAAAACAGTACTACCATATAATTCAGCAACCCCAAATCTGGGTATATATCTGAATGAGATAAAATCACTACCTCAAAGAGCTATCTGCACTCCCATATTTATTGCTGTATTATTTACAGGAGCCAAGATATGGAAACAACTTAAGCGTTTGTGGATGGGTGAGTGGGTAATGAAAATGTGATTATATATATACACACACACACAAACACACACATACACACATACAATGAAATATTATTCAGTCACTAAGAGGAAGGAAATCCTGCCATTTGCAACAATATGGAAGGACCTTGGGGGCATTATGATACAGATAATAAGTCAGGTAAGGAAAGACAAATACTGCATGATCTCAATTAATATATAGAATCTAAAAACATTAAACTCATAGAAGCAGAAGAATGGTTGTTGTCAGGGGCTGAGGGGTGGGAGAAATAGGGAGATGTTGGTCAAAGGGAACAAACTTTCAGTTATGAGATGAATAAGTTCCAGGGATCTAATGTACAGCATGGCGACTATAGCTAACAATAACACAATGTATTCTTAAAAGTTGCTATGAGAGAGCTTTAAAGTTGTCACCTTAACAACAACAAGAACAAAATGGTAATCATGTGAAGTAAAGGATATGTTAACTAACCTTACTGTATTGTTTCACAATATATACATGTATCAAATCTAAAAAATGATATTTGGCACACATTTATTCTAAAATATCATTTATTTTAACTGAATTTCAAACCTAACTAAGCATTCTGTATTTTATTTTGCAACTCTACTCCTAAAGGTATTCTTTCCTCATTCTTCCACTTACTTTTTCTTCTTACTAAGAAATCTACTGGATTAATGGACCACAGCTTGGTTTTTATATTAATTATGTGATTGAGTTAGTTATATCTGATTTTAATTTCAGTTCTAACCCTTCCAAATTTTGGCATTGGGAAAATTATTTAACGTTTCCAGGTCTCAGTTTTCATGTCTGTAAAATAGGCTTTTGTAGAATTGATTGCTAACAGGTTAAATAAGATAATATATGTAAAATTACATATTATATATAACATATTGCATATGTAGTATCTGCCAGTTAGTAAGCTCTCAGTACACACTAGCTCTGGTGATGATGATGTCATCATCATGTTTTCACTATCATGGAGCTGTAGCCCTCTGGATTACCACTGAATTCATCTCACCCTCGTTTCTTGGCAGACATGCACTCCCTTTCTCATCCTATCTACTTTTTCTGGAGTGAATCATCAAACTAATATAACCAGTCCCATACATCACTATCAGAACCCCAAACTTTCACCAGATTTTATTTCCTGGTTTTTATGTTTTTTCCCCCCAGCTTTATTGGTATACAATTGACATATAACATTATGTAATTTTAAGGTATACAACATGATGATTTGATAAACTTATACACTGTGAAATGACTACCACAGAAGGGTTAGTTAACACCTCCATCACTTCACATAATTACCATTTCTTTTTTGTGGTGAGAACATTTAAGATCTATCTACTCTCTTAGCAACTATAAGTATATAATACAGTGTTGTTAACTAGAGTCATCATGCATTGGATCTTCCTGGTTTCTATATTGATGTGGCCTGAACATGCTCGTTTATGCTGAGGGATCAGGGCCAACTCAACCATAACTTTGCTAGCACTGGCCAGACAGCTGGCTAGTGAGGAGGAGAATAATGACACTATTGAGTTTGAATTCTGCTAAAGCTGTATTAAGGCCTTTTGCATATGGTTTTATTTAATCCTCATAATAACACTATATATAATACTATTGAAATTTTATAGGTAATGGAACGGAGGCCTTAGAGGTAAAAGAAGCAAAAATGGGAAAAAGTTTTGCATTTGGATATAGTTAGGGACTTCTTCATACTTAGGTAATTACAATAATTTACATTGGTATAGGTATTCTTGAGGTTTTAATTTTTCTCCAAGGATGTTCACATATACAATCTCATTTATCCTTACAACCATCCTATAACTTTGAAAAAGTAATTATTATAAAAGTAATTATTGTCTCCATTACATAGGCAATGAAACTGAGACATTGGGAGGTTAAATGTCCTGTCCAGAATTATGCAGTAATTAGAGTAATTACTGGAACTGAACCCTCTAATTCAATACCCTCAGTTTTTCCTGTTGAACCATCAAGGGCAAATAGCTTTTGTCGCATGTAAAACTGCTGATCAACTGGTATTGGCTACTTGGAATGCCATGTTATTAAGAATTTTGAGACCATTTTTAGGTTCAACAGCAAAGAATGCCATAATAAATCAGTAATATCTGCCACGAACATGAGCAGTGAGGATAATAATGATGATCTGAAGGGAAGGTATTGAACAGACTAGTAAAGGAAAGTATGTGATTTGCAACATAAACAATAAATTACCAAATTTCAAAGTGGCCAATCCCACATAGTTCTAAGGGTTCTTTATTGAAAACCCAAAGTGATGATGCTGTGTCACTTAATTGCCCATAAGAACAAAAGGATGGAGTAATTCATTCCAAGTCACCACTTGCCTTTCCTCCACTACAATTTGTTTCTCTTACAAAAATAAGACTTTAGTTGATGCGGTTGAGTTTAAATGTTCCTTTCACTCATGGCGTATTCTGATAAAATGACAGTTCCATTAGTGGTAATTTTTGTGTATGGACTTACAGCAGAAGAAGGTGCTCATGTACCCCCCTTTCTCAGGTGAGTAACTTTAAACTCATGGAAGGTAGACTGAATTATATGCACACATGTTTTAGTGCTTCTTATTTAACAATTAATGTTTATATATGTCACTGTCACAAATCCTGGTGGGCTGGGATTTAACTTAATGTGTGAAATGGGGCCAAGTTCCTTCATGACTTTAGTGCTCTTTTTCTTTATCTATTAATTGAAAAATTGGAATAGATATTTCATTGATTTGTTTATCAAAGACCTACCATATCAAAGTACAACAAGCCAGCATAGATCTGTTTCAACTCTATCATTCTAGGAATCTGTGCCTATATATGGAGATCATTATAGTCAAAAGTATTATTTTGTTCCTAATCTTCCTTCAAAGTTTATTCCCTCACAGTCTATCTGATGTGCTTACTTCACACTGTCCTCTGCTTCATAAAGAGTACCATTTTTTGATGGCATCCAGTTTGACTTGTAGGAGTAACTAGAATAATAACAAATTTTGTATGATGAATATATTTGTTAAAACCTTTTAAATCTCAGTTCAATGATTCATTCTGATATTTATAGGCACATAAAGAATATATTACACACACACACACACACACACACACACACAGAGCTCCTTGAAGTCAAAGGTTATATTCATAGTTACATATATGACAGAATCTAACAAAACTGTCATATACACACTAAGTAATCGATAAATTTTCTCTGCAATTGAATGAAATGAAATACTTATAGTATACATATATGCAATATATATTGTATACGTATATACAATCCTTATATATCTTTGTGCCTTCAAACACTATACTGTCAAAGACACTCATAAAATAGATAGCTTAGCACACTGGTTAAATGGGTGTGATTTATTATCAGAAAGACCTAAACTCAGATACCTGCTTTGTCATTTTGGACCTGTGTGACCTTGGATAAGTTCTTTGACTTTTACAAATTTCAGTTGTCTAAACTTCAAATGAGGAAAATAATAATACTTACACTGTGCTGTGGTTGTGAGGTTTAAAGGAGATAAATTATATCTTTTACTTAGCAGAGCACTTTGTACAAAATAAGTAACCAGTAAATAGTAGCCAATATTATAATTAATAATCAAAGATGTTAATCTTAGCATTATTATCAAAAGAGAGTGGGTTTTTGAAGGTTCTTCAAATAACTTTCCTTCAAAGGAAAGTAAAAGAAATTAAATATTGATATGTTCAAAGACTGCTTGTGTGTAATTTGCATATCATGCCAAATTTAAAAAATATTATCTCATTAAATTCTCACAATCAACTTCTGAGGCAGCTGTTATATCTATTTTACAGAAAAATTATGGAATTTCCTTAAAGTCATACAGCTGGTAACTCACAGTTATGCAAACACAAATCTGTACCAAACTATGATACATCCAGCTCTACACTAAATATATAATCTGATATTTATTATGTGACCAAAGAACCTAATATTGCTGATAAGTGTACAATTTGAATTACTTAAAGAGTAGAGGCAATAATCTTAAGTATTTTCCCATGAACTTGTGTGAATGTGAAGCAAAAAAGAGCAAGTAAGGGGAAGCAACCCCAGGAAGATATGCTCTGATCAAACCATCAACAGAATACTAATACAGATTCTTCCAACATTTTAATTATAAACACAGCTCTCTTCCAAACTCCTACAAATTGAAAGTCTTTAGAAACTGCCTAATTCCCTCAAACTGAATAGAGAGTCATCTAACATGTATAAGACAACTCTGAAAATTTCGGCAAGCTTCTGTCATGGTTTTTCTTTGTAGCTCTTGTAGGTTTAGGACCTGTATCGAGAAAGTAAAACTGAGAAAAATATCAAATCTTTTGATTTTTTGATAATGGGGTCCCAATTACCCAAAGATAACAGATGGAGCATTGATAATGGGATTATCATCCCAATCATCCAGGGTCATATGAATAGTCTTATGGGAATTGTGAGGTTACAGTTTAGAAGAACAGATCTCTCTATTCAGCCATACCAAGAGCAGCTCACCTTACAAATAAAACATAAGTCCTCAAAGTAAACCACTGGAATTAAAAATTAAAATATTCAAATACATACAACACTTTAAAAATATATCACTGAAAAATTTTAAGGATACCTCCCTATGTTGTGAGATTCGTATAGGAGAGTCATAATAGCTTCTCCAAATATCTGAGATTGACTTTATTCATTCATTTAACAAACAAACGTTTATTGAGCACCAATATATGCCAGGCATAGTTATAGGTGCTGGTTTACACTAATAAACAAAATGGGCAAAGTTCCTGCTCTTGTGGAACTTACATTTCAGTGGGAGAAAGAGTAAACCAATAAACTCAATAAAGGTATAACATAAAACATGGTACTAAGGGCCAAGATGGAAAATAAAGCTGTATAAAGGGCTAGAGAGTGATTAATTTTGGAAGAGGAGTAGTTAATATTTTACAGTGTGTGGACAAGAAAGTCCTCTCTGATGAAGAGGCATTTGAACAGAAACATAAAAGAAGTGAGGGAGGGAACCATACTGAAATCAGAGAGAAGAGCATGGAAAATGGAGGGGAAAGCAAGTGCAAAGGCCCTGAGATGGTAGTGTACTTGGTGTATCCAAACCACAGCAAGAAGGCCAAAGTGATTGAAACAAAGTATAAGATGAAGGATTAGAAAGTATGCTTTTTTAAGACACCCAGCTTTAAACTATGTAATTATCTATTGGTCTCCTTATGAAATGAGATAACGAATCCAAAAATTTCAGCTGATCTTTGCTCCTATGAAGCCTCGCCTCCATCACTGCTGGGTCTGTCATGAGGGAGTCAGAAGTAGTGATGAAAGGCTGGCCAGCCCAAGTCGTTATCTGGCACTTAATTGGCAAGTAATTATAGCTTCATTTTAGTTACATGGCTGCAATTTAAATATTTTTACAATTTTAGACAATAATCCTGAATGATTATGCATTTTGTGAACGAGAACTTATGCTTCAATTGTATGTGGCAGAAAAACGATGTCATCAAGAAAAAAAGTTTTTACTGAGAAGCTTTAAACAGTATACTCAAACTGATATTTGAGATAGTTCATAGTCTATTCATAGAGTCTTAGAGATGTACTCCAACTCTCCACTGATTATTTCAGCCAACGGCCAATTCCTCCTATGACTTGTAAAATACTGAGTAAAACATTGCTTCAAATGACCACCCATTACTTCCCTATCTTCTTCCTAATTCACAGGAGACGTTTTTGTTTTTATAAATGAAGAAGTTCATAAATTACACACTCACTGATATGATAATATTTCTTGCTTTCATGGTCTCAATTCTTGATAAATCAAGCATCAGAGTCCTTTGAAAACCATTATGTATTGGACCTTTTCTTTTTTTTAATAAATTTATTTATTTATTTTTGGCTGCGTTGGGTCTTTGTTGCCATGCACAGGCTTCCTCTAGTTGCAGTGAGCAGGGGCAACTCTTTGTTGTGGTGCGCAGGCTTCTCTTACTGTGGAGCATAGGCTCTAGGCGTGTGGGCTTTGGTAGATGTGGCATGCGGGCTCTAGAGCACAGGTTCAGTAGTTGTGGCACACGGGCTTAGCAGCTCCGCGGCATGTGGGATCTTTCCAGACCAGGGATTGAACCTGTGTCCCCTGCATTGGCAGGCAGATTCTTAACCACTGCACCACCAGGGAAGTCCTGGACCTTTACTTACTGAGAAAAAAAAAAAATGAAGATTCTGGAAAGAATGGAACTTTGCAATATTATTTGTTGAATATCTGACTTTTTTAAGATGGTTTCCTTATTATCAGAATCAATATGCATACATTTTATTAATAAATAAATTGTTTTAATTGCCAAATTAGTACACATTAAAAAAATGTTCACTGTGCTTCAGGAACAGTAAAAAACACTTGACAGTCATGGGGTCACTTTATCATAATATAAGCGTCTTTCTGACCATGAGGTGACTACTTGTCTGTTCAATTCTGACCACCTGCCTTATGAGAGAATGAAAGGCACCAGCAGAAAACAGATCAGATGGCAGAATTTGGGAAAAAGCCAGTTTGCAGAATGTGAGATTCTACTGAATATATTATCAAAAGGTCCCATATTGAACTTTTTTGAGCACATAGAGGAGATGACTATGGTAATTAACTGCTGCAGTTTGGTTCAAGTTTAACCACTGGTCATTATTTCAATGAGATGGTGTAAACCTCTTTCTTAGTTTAGTGAGAGTTTATTTGAGCTTATTCAGAAATTCCAAAGAAATTCAGACATCAGAAATTCAGAATTTGATTAGGAAGAGTTTCCCACAGGTGTTAGGTTAAAATCACAAAGTACTTTAAATCCACGATACCAGTCAACTCCAACCCTACACTTCAGGTTCCCTCAGTGCCAATTTTTATATGATCTCATAAAATAAGAACCTTGCTTAAAACCATATTCTACAGAGCCAAATTTTAAGAGCTGTAGGGAACTCGACTGAACATAAGAGTTTTTATAAAAAGTTTTTCTTAGATCAACTATTATATTATTTCTGGAAAAGGTAAAGAACTTAGTTTCCAATTTGTTTAAATGGGGTTGAAGGAAAGGGGAATTTTTTTTTGACATTCATTAGGAATCTAAATGTACCAAGGAGGGCTGTAAAGTCATTTTATTGAAGCTCATTTAGATTGGAAGCAGAGGAACATCTGTAACTACTCTGAAGGGGACTCTGGAAGAACTTTTTATGAGTAAACTGGGATTGTTGCTTTTAATTATTTGAGTGTATAGATTACTCAGTAATGTGTGTAAAGGGCTATTTAGCTACCACCTCCAGGCCACGTCATTGAAATACAAGAGGATCTTTTTTCAGTTCACTTTGCTTGTGCTCTGTAATTTAAAATATAATCTTGAACATAACTGAAGCAAGTCAAAGTGTGCTTTGTTTGCAGCAATGACTTACTGTGAAATTCCTTTGTGGATTTACTTTTCTGTGCATCATTTCACAAGACTCAGAAATAGCTAAACTGTTTTGTTTTATATTGGATTCCAAAGGCATAGTACTTTTTTTTCTTAAGAACTACTCATATGTAATTTTTTTTTTTGGAATTCTGCTGCAGGGGTTTCCATAGTTAAACTTTGGCTTTAATTCTTAAAACATTTAAACTGAAGTCCCATTAGGTATTTTGTTTTTGAAGGAGCCAACATCATATGGTTCCAACATTAAAAAATAAAGTGATGTCTTCAGCCCCTAAGCTGTAACACTGAGGAGGGGGAAGGATCACTGCACATTTATTAACACAGCCCTCTGTTTGTTTATGAAAGGTGGCTAGACCATAACTTACTGTCACATCAGTCCTTATTTGACAGAGAAGACATTTAATGAATGAAAGGTCATTATATTTTACCCTTTTTCTTAATCAAACATGTAAAGGGAGCATAGATAATGACACACACAGCATTTTACTGCATTTCAAATGCAGTATGTTTTATTTTATAGGATGCATCTTAATGAGGGAGAATCATTCTAGAATTTCTGCTAAATAGAAAAGTGTCAGGATTTTCAAAAAGGGTTCTTAGGATAAAAGGAGTCTCATTTCAAAATGTAAGCATTTTTTCATAACTTAGATATAAACAATTAACAGGAATTAACCATGTCTCAAGTCACAAGACCACACAAGGCATGGCTAAAATAGCGTTAATAATCTGTGCAAACAAAGCCACTATCTTTGGTTAGATTTTTTTTTAATCTACTTAACTTGAGGATAGCTTGACTTTCATGGAAATTCACTAAACTATGTCTTTCTGACTATTCTGGCTAGAGCTACAATTAGAGAAGATGAATTTTCAGAAGAACAAGCTTTAAATTGGTCACCCTGGCATGGCAGATTTTATTATGGATGCCTATGTACTCTTCAGAAAGACACTTCTCGACTCCCTGGGAAGAAAGCATATGACTGAATTTCAGTAGTTCAGTTTTTACATTAAAATATGGCCAGTGAGGGGTTCCAATCTGTCAGGGAAAAGTGGCCATGCGGCCAGAGTTATCATTTTACTTTGGGGGTCTTGTGTTTGCCAAGTGGTCAGCCAGCTGTCCAGGCTTTTAAAATGAGGAAACTGAAAAATCTGAGAGGTAAATTGCACTGAAACATATAATATTTATTAAACCTGAAGGATTTTTAATAAAATTAAAGAGAGAGAATTGCTGTTTTGAAATATGGAGTCTTAATAAACATTCTCTTAAATTTTATGTAAACAGTTAAGTAGGAAATCAAATCTCACATAGCTGTGATCACTGTTTCATGGTACAAAGAACACGGGCATGAAGGCTGATAAGCCTGATATCAGTTTGCCACTGCTATTCAGTAGTTGTATAAACTTCTCTCTGAGCCTCAGTTCTACTGCCTGTAAAATGGGAAGAAAACAATAATACATAACTCAAACAATAATTGTAACCATCTGTAGTAAAGAACATTAATTAAATTCATTGTGGCAATCATTTTGCAATATATACATGTATCAAAATCATTGTTAAGCACCTAAAACTAATACAATGTTATATGTCAATTATCTCTCAATAAAAAAGACTGAAAGAAAACAAAAAAATGTACTTTGATAAACAGTAATATATTTAAAGATCTTGGCAGACAGAAGACAATAAATTACAGTAAACTATTTAAATGTACCTTGAAGGAATAGCAGTTAGAGGCTGTGACTTGAAAATAGATTGCTAATTACTTATTAGCATATACCAAAAAGGGTCATAATTTCTGAATATGTGTAAAGTATCAATGCAAAACATTATCAAAAGCCTGTCTTTTCATCTGAGTAAGGAGGTTGGAAGTTAAGCCTTAGGAGTAATGGCTCCAAACCAAAGAGATTTTCTTGCTAATAAGGTTAGATTTGTCTTGCCTACTTTCTTGGGGAAGCCACAGGGAAGGCTGCAGTGCAAAGTGCCAGCCAGTCACGTTTACATGAGATAAATAATCAGTTGTGAGTTCAGTGTGTGATTCTCGTTAAATTCCAGACATTGGAACAGCTCCCGAAATGTATTGCCACGACCACAGCTACCAATCTCTTTTGCATCTCATTGGCATTTGAGGACGTTAATTGACTCATTATTGCAATTCATATTCAGGAAAGGAAGTTGATTAAGGAAGGCAGATGCAGACTCTCCAGACACATTCATAGCTGCGTTGTTTGTCCCGGCAGTTTACTTGAGTTATTAGAATATTTAGGAAGCTATAGCCAGAGGGACAGGGAACGTGTCCCACTAAGTGTCACACTTACAGAATAGATTTTTACTAAACACAATATAATTTTTGAATAACCTTATTCTACCTTCACGTCTAAATAGCAAAGTTATTTTCTTAGCTCTTTTATACTAATTATAGCCACTCCATTTTATTTTAATTGCTCTTCTGGAAAATTGGTTTCTGATCCTTATGTTGTATCAAGAAATATTTTTTAAACGTTAATAAAAAGTATCTCTAGACTCTATTGGGTTAAAGAACATTTAAATATTAAATAAAATTAGTAAAATTTTATAAACAGCTGCAATTCTTAATTTTGCAATTCTCAATTTTGATTAAGATGTGGTAAACGTATAGATCAAATGTATTTCACTATTCTTTAAATGGTTGTTTCCTTTTGTTACTTTGCTGATCTTTAAATAATTGGACTAATTTCTATTTTTTATGTCTAATATTGCATTCAGATAGTTATATATATAAGCATATATGTCTGTTGGATGAGAGCTTTCTATTTCTATACTTGGAGTCACCCGCATTTTTAACTGAGTCTGAGAAGTATTCTCAATCATTGATTCTCAGTAATTTGGGAAATACTTTCATAAGTAAAATGTTATATAATTCGGAGGTCAGTTTAGCAAAAACCATATAATTCACTTGCTGCTCTTTATATTGAATTTCCTTAATAATAATTAATTTTGAGAAAGTTATTTTTTATCTTTACCTTAAATTTGAAAGTATTGTTCAGACCTTACAATGAATAGTTTTATTACCTAAAAGAAACAGAAATTGATCTATAAGAATTTCATCCAAAACAACTAATCTTACAAAAATCTTGTTTGGTATTAAGCATAGTCATCACCGTCATTTAACAATATCTTTCCTCTCCCAACTAGCTATTGCTCAGAATTAGCTAATTTTATCTTCTTCACTTGGTCTGTATCAACTAGCCTGAAAGCATTAAAACATGTGTACAGTTAATAAATTTTCTTACACATATATAGATGTACATGAAATAGAGATGAAAGGCAAAATTTAATAGATCTTTACACATTGCCCCAATAGTTTTTCTCCACTAATTTATTTTGACTCCACAGCAAACAAATCAAGGCTCACTTTCCTCAAATATTATTAATTTTAAGTGTTAGTAACATTTCAAAGTGCTTTTTCTACAAAACTTCAATTCAATAAAAATTTAATGAGTAATTATTATATATGTGTCAGATATTTAGGGGTGGGGCAGTGGTCATAGATTAATAATGCATAATCTCCACTTTCCAAGAGCTTACATTCCAGTGAGGGGAGAGGGAAGCACATACAAATTTCCATATAATAATACAAAGCATGATATAGACACTTCAACTGAAGAATAACCAAAGTTAAACGAGAACTCCAAGGGATGAACAATTGACTGACAGTCATTTTTAGAATCTAAAAGGAAGATCAAGGAAAGTTTTGTGTCTGGACCTTAAAGAGTATATATGAATTTGATTACAAGGAAAAAGAGAGTCATTCCAGGTGGATGAAATACCTTGAACACAGGCACAGAGACAATGCTCTGGGAAGAGTAAGAAGTTCTGACATGATTGAAGCTTAGGGTAAGAAAGTGAACCAAGAGATGAGGCTAAAAGGTAGTCAGAAGTCAGACTGGGGAGGGCTTTGAAAGACACATTCAGGAGTCTACACTCTATTTTACAGACAACTTAGAGCTATGAAGTTTCCAGCAGGACATAGAGTGTGGTGACGAGAGGTTACCTGAGCAGATTGTATTTCAGAGAGCTAACCCTGTTACAAGCAGATTTGATACACTGTAGTAAGAAAGGCTTGGAGATGCGATGTTAAGGAAAGTGATTAGAAAGATATGACCAAAGTCCAAAGTGGCTAATTACCAGCCCCAAAGAAGAAGCAGTGGGCATAGAAAGTGGAGCGCATGTGTTTGCGGAATGGAGATACAGAACTCTGTGATGGGGAACTAGGTTTAAGTGTGAGCAGAGGATGGCTGGGGAAAAGGGAGAGAAGAACAAAATGATAATAACTGCAAGATTCTTAACTGAATTATTGGCTTTATGATTGATATGAGAGAGGGAAGAGGAGAGAGAGAAGAGAATATCTAGATGAGGAAATATCCAGCAGGTCATAGTAAATGTGGGTCAGGGCTAGAAAATTATATTAAGTCTCTCAAATAGAAATGGGAATTGAAGCTTTGGGGGCAGATAAAAGCATCTGTGAAGATGGTCATACCATGAATAGAAGCTGGAAGATGAGACTTTGCAAACGCCTATGGGAATGTAATGGCCTGATGGAAGGAAAGGAGTCAGCAAAGTCTTCTTGCTCTCACAAAACTTTAGTTTATGAAGACCCAGAAAACATGGCAAGCTTAAAGTCCAGGCAGCATGAAAAAAAGAGACTAGACAGACACAATTACAGGCAAGGCAAAGGCAAAAAGTCTCACTTTTTATTCAAACATTTGTTCATTTCTGCAACATTTACTGTGCATCTCTATGAGCCAGACATTGTTGCTAGGTCTCAAAATATATATGATAGCCCTAAAATTCCAGACTGTTCTAAGTAATCTCATGCAATCCTTTATTGATTTTTTCTTTCCTCACATTTCCATATTAAGGACTAATACATATTAAAGTTTTTCCCTCCTTGTGTAAATATAATTATCATTAAAATATGACTATAATAAAAGTAGTATTTGATAGTCTAATAATACTTTTATAAACATTTGTTAATCCTTCCAGCAATCTTGTGAGGTTGGCAGATAAGTATTGTTATCATATTTTATATGTGAAGAGTGAAATTACCAAATACAGTGTCTTGAATGCAGTAATTACTCAATAAATATTTATTTGAATCAATTCTACAGACAGCTTGTTGCAAAAATCTCCCCAAAGAACCAGGTTAAAAATTTATATACCCATCTTATAAAATTTTATATAAGCATCTCCCATCATCCAAAAAAAAAAAAGACTCCTTAAACTTAGAAAGTAAAAATCAGGTGAGATGGTATCTACTTTTTGTCGAACCAAAACATTACATTCTCTCTCTTCTCCTCACCATCACTAAATACCCCCTAACCATACGTGTCCCAACTCCAATTTAGATATTATGCCCAAATAATGTCCCTTCCAGGTCTCAGAAACCTGTCTCTATGAAATAAAATCTATCTTCTATGTTATTCTCCCATTGCCTTTAGCTTTCATTGTTTCCTCTTCATAGAGAAAATTTATTCACTGGAGGTCTGCAATACTAGTTACTTCCAATAAATGTCACAGTATCCTCTTCCATTAAAAAAATTCTTTTAATCCCACAATGATACTTTCTGAAAGACATTAATTTGCTAAAATTGTCCAAGGGCTTCATATTAAGATAAATACCTGAAGTCAACCCTGTGTTAAAAGGCTCATATTATATTTCCAAAGCAGGTTTAAAAAATAATTACGTCTATGTGATAGCTTCAACCAATTGACAAAGGCTTCCTGAAACACTGGGTTAAGAAGAGTTTAGTGAGAAAAAGTGCCGTGAGTGATTGTCAATGACTGTCAAAGACACAGGGGAGGAAGGGGTAAAACATGTGCTGAGTATTTCACTGTCTTGTTCTAATGGCAACTTGAATCAGACTGCTGGGATCAGATTATGAGATTTCCGGAGTGAGTACTGTGATGTTCTGCTCTCTTAAAATAAGGTCAGGCCTAAGGATAAAGTACCCCTTTAAGTGAGGAATGTAACCTTTGGCTAAGAAATCTGGCATGTAGTGCTGAAGATGGCGGTTAATGCTTTAATTAAACACAGAAGTAGAAAACTGTTTTAGTCAATTCCTAATTGCATGTTTGCAAATACTTTTAACCTAAGTCTCAGTGTTTTCTGCACTAACCAGCTGACATTGATTGCAGAGGGAAGTGATAGGAAATTTAATTCAAGTGAAAACTAAGCAATTGTTTTGAATTTGTAAAATAAATTCCTCTCTAGGGGGCCTATGGAGCTAATGGGAATGGGTGTTAGACATATAAATCCCCACACACATCAACGTAAACAGAGATAACTAAACAGGACTGGTTATGATAATAGAGAAAACTCTCTAGAGGGCTTCACACAAATGGACACATCCAAATGTTATTTTGTTCGTTAACTTTTCCTAGCATTGAACATCTCTGAAGCCTGTTTTATCTTAAAATGAATTGCTGTCCCAGACACTCGATCATTCCCTTCAGAGCCAGAGTTGCCTCCAATTTAGTGACTTACTCAAGGTCACTGAACATGAGGGGCAGAGTAGAGGATATTTCAAAGGCTTCTGAGTTCCAGACTGCTGCTTACCCACTGAACCTCACAACGGAAAATGTAGAAAACCTGCAGATCTATTTATCTACATATTTTCTTTGGCTGAAATTGTGCATTTATAAATTGAAACCTTCACTCATGTCATGGTCCCTTCATTTCAAAGCAGTTAGAAAGAATTTAATTCAACCTTGGGCAATTTATGTTTTTAAATTATTCTGGAATTATATAACCTGACATAGAAGGACCTGTAGATTCCACAGTGCAAAATGCAGCAAGAAAATCATTTAAAACTGAGAACAACAATGAAAGATATCAGGTATTCTAACATGATTTGATGAAAGTTAGTCATTGAGTCATGAAAACTGTCCATATTGCCCTAATACTATTATTCCATCTAATATTTCAGATTGATTTGTTTTCCAGAATACTTGTTTTTACTTCCTGTGTCTCTTGCGTCAGAAATAGCATGTCTGCAACCAGTTAACCTGCAATAACCAGAGCCCAATCAGGAAAATAGAAGCCGCTGTAGATATCCCAAATGAAGACATTTAATTCAGAGTTACATGGGTTATGGAAGATCTGAAAGTCAAACAGAAGATGGTGAGACAAACCAAAGATCAGCAACAACAGAAAGTACCACCCCTAAAGCTGGAGGAACAAAAGAAAGAGGTGGTGTTTCCAGAACCCAGAAGCCAGGGCCATTCAGCAGGAGCTAGAAGGCTGTGAAGAGTTGCTCACAGAGAGCACTGTCCAGTAGGGGCTGGCAACTGGAGGAGGCCAGCCACATGTGGAAATGCCAAGGGGGACATGGGCGGGGGGTGCTCTGACTTCCCGTTCTCACCCTCCACTCTTCTAGGAGAGATAGGCAAGACCATTTTCGATGGATACAGTATACAAATACATACAGTAGGATTATACTAAAAGTAGGAAAGAAAGTCTTACAAGGAGCAATCTCCAATTTCCCTTTCACAAAAGGCTTTTTTGAATGTGCCACACTGGTTCTTCTGGAGTAGAAATGATACCTTCTTGGCTTCTATACTGAATTATGTAGTGGTCTTTATAGGACTAGAAGTAAAGCTTCCAGATATGGATTCTTTTTTTACAAAGAAACATAATGAGCAGTCTGTGCTCTTCTTGTTCTGAGTTATGATTGTATGTATGAAATTTTACAAGTAAAAACAACACCCTAAACTACAATTGTAATCACTACCACTAAAGATTTACCATAAGGTCTCAGAAGGTCAGGTCCAGAAGGGATCTAGGAACTTATGTATTCTAACTTTTTATTTTAGATCGGGGGAAACTGAGATCTCATGAGAATATGACTTGCCTACGACTGGTCATTTCCATCTATCATATTCCCAGTTCCTAGTGTCTGTACTTTCAAAGTACTGGGCTATCATTTTATCTTTTTTTAGATAAATGTATGTATTTTTTTCCTTTTTTAAATTGAAGTATAGTTGATTTAAAATGTGTTAGTTTCAGGTGTACAGCACAGTGCTTCAGTTCAGTATAATATATATATATATATATATATATATATATATATATATATAATATTATTTTTCAAATTCTTTTCCCTTACAGGTTATTACAAAATATTGAGTATAGTTCCCTGTTCTATATAGTAGGTCTTTGTTGGTTATTTTATATAGAGGAGTGTGTATATGTTCATCTCGAACTCCTAATTTATCCCTCCCTCCTTCCCCTTTGGTAAACATGTTTCTTTTCTATGTTTGTGGGTCTATTTCTATTTTGTAAATAAGTCCATTTGTATCTCTTTTTTTTAGATTCCACATATAAGTGATATCATATGATATTTGTTTTTCTCTGTCTGGCATTACTTCACTTAGTATGGTAATCTCTAGGTCCATCCATGTTGTGGCAAACGGCATTATTTCGTTCTTTTTTATGGCTGAGTATTATTCCATTGCATATATACCATATCTTCTTTATCCATTCATCTGTCAATGGACATTTAGGTTGCTTCCACATCATGCTTAATGGCGAAAAGCTGAAAGCATTTCCTCTAAGATCATGAACATGACAAAGATGCCCAGTCTCACCACTTTTATTTAATGTAGTTGTGGATGTCCTAGCCACAGCAATCAGAGAAGAAAAAGAATAAAAGGAATCCAAATTGGAAAAGAAGTAAAACTGTCACTGTTTGCAGATGACATGACGCATCATAGAAAATTCTAAAGACACTACCAGAAAGCTACTAGAGCTCATCAATGAATTTGGTAAAGTTGCAAGATACAAAATTAATGCACAGAAATCTATTGCATTTCTATACATTAACAATGAAAGATCAGAAAGAGAAATTAAGAAAACAATCCCATTTACCATCACATCAAAAAGAATAAAATACTTAGGAATAAACCTACCTAAAGAGGCAAAAGACCTGTACTCAGAAAACTATAAGACACTGATGAAAGCAACTGAAGATGATACAAACAGATGGAAAGATATACCATGTTCTTGGATTGGAAGAATCAATAATGTTAAAATGATTATAATACCCAAGGCAATCTACAGATTCAATGCAATCCCTATCAAACTACCAATGGAATTTTTCACAGAACTAGAACAAAATATTTTACAATTTGTATGGAAGCACGAAAGACCCTGAATAGCCAAAGCAATCTTGAGAAAGAAAAATGGAGCTGGAAGAATCAGGCTCCCTGACTTCACACTATACTACAAAGCTACAGTAATCAAAACAGTATGGGCTATCATTTTACCCACCTAATAGGGTGACTTTATAATTTATGAAAATTTTCAATGTTCTATTGAACTTTTTGATTGAAGATAGCATTTGGGCAAGTCAATAAACAATGAGAATAAATATTCATCAGTGCATTATCCATTGTCTGTATGAGCAAATGGTAAATACTGCCAGCTCTTGAGAATGACTACTTGATTTCAAACTCTGATTCATGATGCCAAATGTGGACAAAGATGGATAGTTGGCTAGCTGTCTAGCTTCTCCAGACCTCATTTTCTTATTTGTAAAATTAGGACAACCACAGCACCTACTTCATGGGGTTGTTACAAGAAATGAATGAACAGAAATGCATGGAAAGGACTTAAACTTATCAACTGTGCATAATATGTTCTGTTATTAATGCTAGTTGTTAGTATTGGGTGCTTTGGATTCTGAGTATACTGGACATTTACATCTTCCAAAACAAAACTGGAAAACATTGCCCTAATCCTAAGCAGTTGGAGACACTAAATTTTGCATCTACTAAAACTTATAGTTTACTACAGGACAGAAAGGAATTTATGTTTGAGAAATGGTTAAATTGAGTTACAAGACAAGAGTCAGGTGATATAAGAAGATTTGTCCTTTATCAATAAAGAGTTCATAAGAAGTTTAAAATGAGTTGCAAAAGCACAATCTTAAAGCAGGAATACACAAAATAGCAAGCAAATAAGTTTTTTAAGGCGTATAGCCAAAAATCCAAAGCCTATCTAGACCAGAAGCTTGTAAGTCACTCCTTTATGGAAGATTTTGGAGTAATTGAGGTGGTTGGATTTGCTTGGATGGGAAGATTTGGCCCCTTTCGAAGCTGAGATACTGCTGAGATCTATTTTTTTTTTCACATTTTATGACAGAGTTTTGCTTGTTATCTTCAGCTTGGCAGAGTGTGGTCACAAAGATGCTTATATCTTCTAGGCTGCCTGTCCCTGAAGGATTCACAAAGAGGGAAACTATTGAAATTGTTTCCTCAATCTTGAGATTTTTTTTTTTTTACATTACTTTTGCTTTAGCAAAATGCATTTATTCAAGCACAGTCTCGTCTGCACTCTAGAAAATGTGACACCATTTTGCACTGAATTTTTTAAACGCAAAAAAAAAAAAAAACTGGGCAATTAACAGATATAACTTCTTGTGATTCTGTTCCAATAATCTTGGAGAATTGTTATACTGTAAACCCAGAAAATTAACATTGCCAGATAAACAGTCTGATTATATCTGGCATGATCAAGGTTTTGTGGTGAGAAAATGTAGTTTCCTAAGGCCTCTGACAGAAAGCTACTCTGAGACCTTTTCAAAGGTTTTCAGAAGTTATTACTAGAGATTAACTATGGCATGAACAAAAAGGAATGAGGTCTTGTTTATAGTTAGCCTGTGGCTCTGAGTTAGCAAGTTCTCTCTTAAATGATCAGTATTTGAGTTCTGGGTGTTAATGAGCGAAGGTTAGCCAGAGGGAATGTGGATGAGGGGAGGAAAAGACTCAATCATTCTCCACGGGGGTGGGGGGGGGGCGGGAAATAAGCATTAACATAAAATCTCAATAACTTTTAGAAGTTAAATTATGTTTTAATCAACGCCTCCAGAATAAACTGAAGAAGTCCCACTGACGTTCTCAGCTGTAAGAGTAGAAGTCTGGTTTCACATTTGCATGATTTTGAAGGTCAAATGCCTGCTATCCAAGTCTTACTGATCCATATGGACTAGAAATGCCACAATATGCAATCATCATGAGGCAGATTGTCTCCTGTAAATCTGTCCTTGCTGTAACACATTCAAAATGTACCGTATTGGCTAGATTATAAATCCTTTCAGGAAATTCATGCACATTTGTAGAAGCAGCTTCACATTGATGGATGATGGCATAGGTGTTCAGAGAACCCTTAAAATAATTTATCATATGTATAAATCTGGTTTTCCATGTGTCTGGATTTCCTATGATTCCTATGACCAAGGTACACCTGTAACTCAAAATTCTATTCCAGAAATAAGTAAAGCCATCTTTAGTCTGCTCCCATGTTTTCTACAGATATAGCACCTGTGGATTTTGTATTATTCTGAATCATAACTTTATTTGCTAAATAGAAATTCCCTTAAATGGACATTTAAACTTTGAGAATGTATTCATCAAAGGATTCTTCTCTATATTTGTTTATTTCCATTAAATAATCAATGTCTCTGGTATGTTTAAAATATTATTTATTTTATAATTATTTAAATATACACAACATTTTTAGAAACACAACCCTTGTATAAAAGAAAGACAAATGATTTGACGGTGATTCCAAAAGATTCCACTGTGTTGTGGAAGTTTAATAATTTTTATATACCTATTTTTATGGATCTTCTAGTATGTACTACATATTATTGAATTCAACAGCTTCCACTGTACTCCAAGCAACTTTCTTCACTTTATTTACAGAAAATAAAATATCTTTCCTTCTCTCTTAGAGATCATGTACCCCTACTAGCATTTGTGAAAGTAACATTTTCCGTACTTGTAAATAGATATATTAGAGCCATTCCATGAATACTCAGGAAGTACTTTCCAAAAAAAAAAAAATTGCTGAGTTCTAATTTCAATTGCTTGAAAACATTATATATCATCAGACTTAGAAGGCTTTGCTTTTAAATAAATACTCTTATTTACCAAATAGAAACTGAAGTCCAAATTGAAGCAACCAAATACAATCAAATGGTGAGTTTGTGACTGCCTTATAGCTAAGACTAGAACTTGAGTTAGCTCTCAAATTAGTCTGTATGTGTTTTCTACCATGTTGCAATGCCTCTCAATCTAAAAAAGTAATATTTTATAACAAAAATCAGATGCATTTTTATATACTAACAATGAACTACCTGAAAAAGAAGTAGAGGAAGCAATCCCATTTATAATACATCAAAAGCAACAGAGTACTTAGGAATAAATTTAACCAAGGAAGTGAAAGATCTAGTCACCAAAAACTATAAGACATTGATAAAATAAACTGAAAAAGACACAAATATATGGGAAAATAGTCCATGTTCACAAATCAGAAGAGTTAATGCTATTAAAATGTCACTACTACCCCAAATCATGTACAGGTTCAATGCAATCCCAAACAAAATTCCAGGGGCATTTTTCACAGATATAGAAAAAACTATCCTAAAAATTCATACCGAACCAAGAAAGACCCCAAACATCCAAAACAATCTTAAAAAACAAAGCTGGAGGCATCACACTTCCTAACTTCAAACAATATTACGAAACTATAGGAATCAAGACAGTATGGTAATGGCATAAAAACAGACACACAGAGCAATGGAACAGAATTGAGAGCGCAGAAATAAGCCCACACATATATGATCAACTAACATTTGACAAGGAAGCCAAGAATATTCAATGGAAAAAGAGTAGTCTCTTCAATAAATGGTGTTGGGAAAATTGGATATCTACATGCAAAAGGATGAAACTGGTCCCTATCTTATACCACTCACGAAAAATAACTCTAAATGGATTAAAGACTTAAATGTAAGACTTGAGATCATAAAATTTCTAGGAGAAAGCATAGGGGAAAAGCTCCTTAACATTGGTCTTGGCAATAAGTTTTTTTAATATGACACCAAAAGTATAAGCAACAAAAGCAAAATTCAACAAGTGGGACTACATCAATCTAAAAATCTTCTGAACAGCAAAAGAAACCATCAAGAAAATGAAAAAGCAACCTACAGAATGGGTGAAAATACTTCCAAATCAGATATAGAATAAGGGGTTAATATTCAAAATATACATGGAACTCATACAAATGAATAGCAAAAGAACAATCAATCTGATTTAAAAATGGGCAGGGGACTTAAATAGACATTTTTCCAAAGACAACATACAAATGGCCAATAGGTATATGAAAAGGTGTTCAACATCACTAATCATCAGGAAGTTGCAAATCAAAACCACAATGAGATATCATCTCACACTTGTTAAAATGGCTATTATCCAAAAGACAAGAGATAACATAAGTTCTGGTGAGGATGTGGAGAAAAGGGAACCCTCATGTACTGTTGGTGGGAATGTAAACCAGTGCAGCTACTATGGAAAACAGTATAAGTGTTCCTCAAGAAATTATAAATAGAACTACCATATGATCCAGCAATGCCACTTCTAGGTCTATAGCTAAAGGAGATGAAATCACTATCTCAAAGAGATATCTGCACTACCATTTTCACTGCAGCACTATTCATAATAGCCAAGATATGAAAAAAACCTAAGTGTCTGTTAATAGATGAATGGACAAAAAAATTGTGATATATATATATACATATGTATGTGTGTGTGTGTGTGTATACACACACACACACACACATACTGAATATATACAGTGAAATATTATTCAGCCAGGAGAAAGAAGGAAATCCTGCCATTTACAAGATGGATGGACCCTGAGGGCACTATACTAAGTAAAGTGAGTCAGACAGAGAAAGATACATACTGTATGATCTCACTTATATGTGGAATCTAAAAACATTGAACTCATAGAAACAGAGACTAGAATGGTGGTTGCCAGGGGCTGAGGGGTGGGAGAAATAGGGAGATGTTGGTCAAAGGGTAGAGACTTTCAGTTATAAGATGAATAAGTTCTAGGGATCTAATGTATAGCATGGTGACTATTGTTAACAATACTCTACTATATACTTGAAAGTTGTTATGAGGGTAGAGCTTTAAGGTTTTCACCTTAACAACAACAACAGCAGCATCAAAATGGCAGTTATGTAAGGTGAGGGATGTGTTAACTAACCTTATTGAGGTAAAGCATTTCTAAATATATGTGTATCAAATCATCACATCATACACCCTAAGCTTACAAAACGTTATATGTCAGTTATCTCTCAATAAAGCTGGAAAAAGAAAAGAGTTAATGAGAAGCTGAATAGATATTTCACAAGTTGGTTTTTGTTTGTTTGTTTTGTCCAACTGATGTCTTGTTTTGCACTCTAATTGGTTTACTTATGGCACTTCCCAGAAAGTAAGATATCATTCATTCATTTATTCAATCATTCCACAAACATATCCTGAGAACTGGTTGTATAACAGGCATTCTAGTGGGTGATACTTCAGAATTTACAATCTAGTAATATAACCCAGTGTACAGCAACACAAGAACAGATGAACAAAGGGCTTCCTAATACAATCCTTGTATTTGTTTCTCCAAGTAGCCTTAAAGTAAGATGTAAATTCTGGAGCCACACTCCCTGGTTTTGATCTCAGCTGCTTGCTCTTAGGAAAATTACTAAGTCTCTCTGCCTCAGTTTCCTAATATGTAAGATTATAATACTTTCCTTATAGATTTGTTTGATGATGAATTAACTGGGTTAATAAATTGACATAACGTGAAGATCTTAGAATCACACCTAATGTATAAGAAGTGTTCAATAAACATTAGATAGAACTATTATTATTATTACTTTTATTACCATCAATAATAAAAATTCTCTCTGCAGATAGCCTCCAGGACAACTATGGTCTGAACTCCATTTCATATTCTTTTAATCCCTTCCAATTCCCCTACCTCCCCTTTAATTCCCACAGAGTATCTCAATTTAAGGTTCATTTTAATGGCTATTTCTGCAAAGAGAACATTTAGCAGTTTGGTGATGAAATCAGGGCAGCTTGAGATGTCGCACTCTAACTAGTTACACTGCACAAAGCCTAACAGTTTGCTTTCTGTTTTTAAAGAAGCGTTTCGTTTAGCCATCCTTGTGGCGGCACATGTAATTGAAAAGAGGCATATGGAGACCAGCATGGAAGCCTAACAAACACTTCAGAGTGCCTTAAAAACTATGCTAATCAGTTTGGGAAACCATGTTTTAGTCTTAAAAAAAAAAAACAAAACCTCAAAACTCCTCAAACCTAAGGTGACTTTTAAAGAAATGTTATCATTTCATTGATATTACCTAACACTAGTTTATTTCCTCTGCCCTGGCAGATATTGGAAATCCAATTAAATCATATAAAAAAGAAGAAATGAGAACACCCGTGACCTGCGGTTTAGTGGAGCAGAAATGAACTCCTGAGGGAGGTAAACCAGGACACGGTCAGAGTGTAGACTGCCTCTGTTGCAGGACAGGGAGAAGCCACACTGGCTCACAACGCTCCTCCCCCTGCAAGAAGGCACTGAGCATTACCTGAAAACAAGAAAGACATCAGATGAACAGACCTTTATAACAGAATGTACATCTGCCAAGACAAAAATACACGACAAGCTTCTGGTGCTGGCACGCTGACAGTATGAGCAAGCTGTCTTAGTAGTGATTTTGCAAATCATTTGAGTTTAAATTCTATATAGGCCGTAGGGCCCCCGGAGCATCACTTTCTATATTTGGCTTCCTCATTTAGCTGTGTTTGGAATAAATAGGCTATGGGTAAAAATCATGCCCTTTAAGAGTTTTGCATACACAGACTAGTTTTGCATATATATTAATATGTGAACGGAGTGATTGATGTTAGCCTATGCACACGCGCGCGCACACACACATACACAGAAGCTTTCTAAATGTATTTTTAAGTTGTTTTCCTGTGTGACTTTTTCTCTCTCTTTTTTTAAGTTCAGCTCTCTGGCATTTAGTAACCCACAAGCTGCTGTTTCTTTTTCCAAATAAGTTCAGTTTGATGGAGAGGCCAAGAAAAATGAGCCCAACTGATGACTGCAATCTCGAAAGAAAATATGCTTTTTATCAGAGACCACATGTTGCCAATGCCAATTAAAGTAAAACTGGGAGATTTTCTCTGATACCAACCTGGAGAGCAGTAATGGTGAGCCAAGTATAAAAAAAGAAAAAAAAGTAAGCTTCAGGTGGAACTGTCAGGATGTCCATTGAGATGAAATGCAAAACTTTAAGGTGGAAAGTGTTACATGCGTTGTAGATTTAGCAATTTGTTTACCAGCTAGATAAGAAGTTGTACAAAAGCAAGGTCACGGACTTTGATTTAAGCTGATCTAGATGAAATCCTGGCTCTGCCACTGACTGCCGGAATCTCCTTCACATCTCTGAGCCTTAGTCTCCTCATTTATAAATCAGGAATCACAAAATTCTGTTTGGATTTTTAAAAAGTGATAATGTGGATGAAAGCATCAGTTTCACAATATTTGCTTGATCAATGTTGAAAGAGAGAGAAATTAATTGATTCATTTGTAGACAAGTGCTTCAATAAGGAGATCATGTTCCTTCTCTAAAGTGTTATGGGCAACCATTTAGACACATTCATCTTGTAAACATATTAAGTATTATGTGCATTACTTCAGTGCCTTTCAAAGGTTGACAAGGAGTATTGTAATGATGTGATTATGGAAAAGTTTTATTTTTGACATCAATTAATGACATACCCATGAGGTCATATGATCACACTCCGTCAAAAAAGAATCACTTTTTCTACTAGCTTAGGAGGTGCAAGATGTCAAGGTTAAAAGGTTCACTTTGGGGTTTCTCTGACTTAGCTTCCATCATCCCTAAAGTGTTTATGCCAACTTTAAAAGATTATGGTAAGGGTCAAATGAGAGGAACCATGCAAAATTGTTTATACCCAGAATATAGTAAAGGTGAGCTCCTTTCTCCTTTTCCTTCTCGTGAGTTGAGTACCTTTTACATTCTTAAGAACTAGTAAGAATTTGTTAACTAAATGGGCTGGGTCTGAAAAATAGGTACAAGAGCTGAAATTCTCAGATGTAGCTCTTGAAACATTTTTGTGCTTACCAAAATGTTGAACTTGAGAGATTTCTTAGAAGTTGGTGAAAATAATTATTTAAAAAGTTACACTATGTAGGATGTAATAATTATGATCTGAAAACCAGGTACTGAATATATACTTTTTCATAATAAACATGTTTTTTATGTAGAACTACCACTTTTCACTTTTAAACCTTTTCAAAATTTATAATGAATAGGAGACACTTGTAGTGTGCTTTACTTACTCATCATTTATTTGAATACTTAATTCCACTAATCCTAAGATTCTGGAAATTATTTCTTTTTAGAAAGATTCACTGTGCATATTTGTGGGAAAAGACCAAAACTCTCTTACTTAAATAAAATGATTTAAGGAAATAAAAACTTCCTTAAATCTCTTACTTAAATAAAATTTATTTATTTAAAAATAAAATAATATAAGGAAAATTATATTATTTAAAGTCAATTAAGGAGTTTGGAGTTTCAAGAAGCAGATAATCAGGTCATAAATGTATATCTTGACAAAGCCTGAGTGAGTGCTTAGGTCAATGAAGGAAATGAGTTTGTATTAATGTGTCATTTCAACTCCTCATATTTGGACTCAATCACAATAATCATGTGCATTTTGTTGACTTTCCTGGGTATTATGCTCTCCCACCTCTGAGAGTGAATATAGAGTTACAAGCTCGAAAAACTAAACATAGTATAGCTGGGCTACAACTTTGTTTGAAAAGAACATCAGTTGAGAAGTTCTTCTATATTTTTCTATTATATAGATCCTTCACAGTGTTTTATTCCTCTTCCCACATAGCTCTAGTTTTCTGAAATTACATTAAGAGGTTCTCAGGAAAACAATATAAATTTCATTCATACTATTCATCTGAGTTAGTCATGAAAATAAACAGTTATTTTATTTCTATAAAAGTGGACTCAAGTTGAGTACACACAAAGACAAGATAATAATACCCACTTTTCAAGCAACCTGGATATTGCTGTTATCAGCTACCAAAGGACTGATCTGAACAGAATGTAATTTGTTTTCACAAGGGGCATATATATGTGGATCTATCAGCCCATTATTGTTTATCTTTACAGTTATCCTGTGTTGGTGGACTTTGCTAAAAATGATGGAAGCACATTGTTAACGTAATTATCTATTATAAAAAAATAAAAAGCAATGTAAATATTCAATAAGGTTAAAATAATTATGTAACAGTATATACAATATTAATATTCATGTGATTAATTTTTTAAAATTTGACTTATAGGCACTCATAAAAAAAATTCTTGGGTTTCACCTCCTACCTATTAAATCAGGGTTTTCAAGGAAAGAACTAGATAATCTGCATTTTTAATAAATAAATCAAGTGACTTTGGAGAATGTTGTACTAGAATGCAACCTTAATGTGAAAGCAGGACTGTTACTGTTTTGCTTGCTACTATAATGCCCTGTATATCATAGGCATTCAATAAATTTATGCTGAATGAATGAACTTATCATCCTCTATGGAAAAGTATGTTATTTTTAATAATGATTGTAGAAAGTATGTAATAATACCAAAAGGTGCTCTTGATATAATATTTAATGAAAATAGAAAATAAAAAATTGCACTCACTCTAAGGCTACAAATATTTAAAAAGACATTTTAAATGAAAAAAAAAACCTTAGCCATCACCTATATAAGAAAAAGATAATACATAGAATTTCACCAGAATTAACATTTTTGCTTTGCAAAAGACACTATCAAGGGAATAAAAAGGTAGGAGAGAAAATATTTATGAAGTTAATATCCAACAAAGAACTTTACCAATAATATGAAAAGAACACTCAAAACTCAACTGTAAGAAAACAAACATAATTTTAAAATAGGAAAAAGATTTGAATAGATGTTTGACCAAAGAAGATATCTAGGTGGCAATAAGCATAAGAAAAAGTTGTTTAACATCATTAGTCATTAGGAAGTGTAAATTAAAACCAGTATGAAATTCTACTACACATATGTTAGAATAGCTAAAAAAAAAGTTGACAATACCAAGTACTGATGAGGATTCAAATTAGAACACTCATTCATTTCTAGTGGAGATGCAAAATGTTAATGTCTCTTTAAAAACAGTTTTGCAGTTTCTTATAAAGTTAAACCTACACCTACCACATGGTTGAACAATTCCACATCTAGAAATGAAAACATATTCACACACAAAATAATCTGTACATTCATGTTTACAGCAATCTCTAAAAACTGGAAACAATGCAAAAGTACTAAAACTGGTGAATGGTAAACTGTGGTATAGCCATGCAATGGAATACTCAGCAATCCAAAAAAAAAAAAGAAAGAAAAATGGATTATTGATCCATGTAACCACATGGATAAATCTTAAATGCATTATGCTAAGTGAAGGAAGCTAGGTACAAATTGCTACAACCTGTATGATTCTACTTACACGACATTCTGGAAAAGGAAAAACTATAGGGACAGAGAATAGATCAGTAATTTCTAGCCATAAGAATGAGGGGAGGAGTTGACTCCAAAAGGCTAACATAAGGGTACTTTCATATGCATTCATCAAAATTCAGAGCTATACAAAAAAATAATGAATTTTATCATATATATACTAAAAAAAATAAATTTGAAGAAATAGGAAAAACACCCAAATGAAATACAGTAGTCATTATGATATGGTGGTGAATTTCTTTTTCTCCCCTTCACTTTCTAAATTTTTCTGTGATGTGGTTGAAATAGTTATTTAAATAATAATTAAATTATTTATACATAAAGTAAAAGATTGTATAATAACACTACGTTTGATTAGCAGAGTCATGTGTCATTTGGTCTTCCTCATAAATTAACATTGCATTTGCTTTTGCAGAAATAAGAGTTACTCATTACTGGTTGCATATCAACTGATTGAAAAAAAGGGTCAACCAATTACATATTTTCTCTGTATGACACCCATCTGTTTAATTGCTGTACTTGATAAAAATATAATCTTTCTCTATATGCTCCTTCTTTTTTTTTTTTTTTTTTGCAGTACGCGGGCTTCTCATGTTGTGGCCTCTCCCGTTGCGGAGCACAGGCTCTGGATGCGCAGGCTCAGCGGCCATGGCTCACGGGCCTAGCCGCTCCGCGGCATGTGGGATCTTCCCGGACCGGGGCATGAACCCGGGTCCCCTGCATCGGCAGGCGGACTCTCAACCACTGCGCCACCAGGGAAGCCCTATGCTCCTTCTTTGACTCAAGCTTTTTGCCTCTCCCTCTTGTTTGCTCCTCTCACATCCACACCCACGCATACATGTACATATATGTACACATTGCCACACACACTGAGACACACTTGTAACACATTGTGAAAAATTCCTGCACATTGTTCAAAATACAGCTTTGAAATGATCTTTCTTGGAATCCCTCTTTGATTCTTCTGCCCAACTTTCCCTCCATGGATTTGCCCCAAAGTCCCCTTCTCTCCCTGC
This sequence comes from Aethalodelphis obliquidens, assembly GCF_003676395.1. Lineage (NCBI taxonomy): Eukaryota > Metazoa > Chordata > Mammalia > Artiodactyla > Delphinidae > Aethalodelphis > Aethalodelphis obliquidens. The sequence continues at coordinate 7,443,244 of NW_020838003.1, read as the reverse complement.
ATGGCAGAGTTCACCTTGAACTTACAATATTGAACTAAAATGCTATTTTCAGGTGACTTCACTCACCAACTAGATTATAAGGTTCTTACAGCAGCTTGTCTAATATATTTTTATACCCCCAACAGTTAGATAAAAGCCTGGAACATGGTAGCTACTTGACACATTTGTAATGTCCTAGGCTGAATTGAATAAACCTACTGTTTTGTGTTTATTAGTTAATTATAGTGGTATAACCATATTTTAGTTGTATAGACAATCCTTTTTTAAAGAAAATCTTTTTTTAAAGGAAAAAAATCCCTCATTGCTAGATACTGGGGGTATTGGTATATGTCTTGTTTGAGTTGGACAGATTCTTAGAACCATACACCTTGCTGGGCTCATTCACTGAGTGCCTCATATGGACAACATCCTGACAGCTCAGGGAAGGTATGTTGTCATAAACCCTTTAATAATGCTAATAACATGGCTGCTTTCTAAGATCTTGTTAGTTAACTTATTTTACTATTTTTTTCCAGAAAAACTGTTAAGAAACCAAATGAAGCAGATTTAAAATTCATTCACTTTAAAAAGTTAAATACTACATAGAGTCTCTGTAAGAATCATATGATGTTACTTTCTAAGCAACATAATAAATCTTCTGGTCTCCCAAGGAGCACAAGATCATAAACTCATAAAATCAAAATAGATGCAAGAAAGTTACCATCTCACCCCATTATTTTATTTGTAAATTAAATCTTATACACACTTTATCCAGCTATTTAATAGCAGAATCATAATCAACACTTAGAGTCACTGAAACATACAAGACATAGATTAGTAATTCCTTTTAAAAATAGAACAATGAGGAAAAATAAGAATGTATCAGTGTACAAAATGAGTTACTTATAAAAACCATATGATCATCTCAATAGATGCAGAAAAAGCTTTTGACAAAATTCAACACCCATTTATGATAAAAACCCTCCAGAAAGTAGGCATAGAGGGAACTTACCTCAATATAATAAAGGCTATATATGACAAACCCACAGAAAACATCATCCTCAATGAAAACTGAAACCATTTCCGTTAAGATCAGGAACAAGACAAGGTTGCCCACTCTCACCACTATTATTGAACATAGTTTTGGAAGTTTTAGCCACAGCAATCAGAGAAGAAAAAGAAATAAAAGGAATCAAAATCAGAAAAGAAGAAGTAAAGCTGTCACTGTTTGCAGATGACATGATACTATACGCAGAGCATCCTAAAGGCACTACCAGAAAACTAATAGAGCTGATCAATGAATTTGGTAAAGTAGCAGGATACAAAATTAATGCACAGAAATCTCTTGCATTCCTATACACTAATGGTGAAAAATCTGAAAGAGAAATTAAGGAAACACTCCCATTTACCACTGCAACAAAAAGAATAAAATACCTAGGAATAAACTTACCTAAGGGGAAAAAAGACCTGTATGCAGAAAACTATAAGACACTGATGAAATAAATTAAAGATGATACAAACAGATGGAGAGATATACCATGTTCTTCGATTGGAAGAATCAATATTATGAAAATGACTATAGTGCCCAAAGCAATCTACAGATTCAATGCAATCCCTATCAAACTACCAATGGCATTTTTCACAGAACTAGAACAAAAAAGTTCACAATTTGTATGGAAACACAAAAGACCGCAAATAGCCAAAGTAACCTTGAGAAAGAAACACGGAGCTGGAGGAATCAGGCTCCTGGACTTCAGTCTATACTACAAAGCTACAGTAATCAAGACATTATGGTACTGTCAAAAAAACAGAAATATAGATCAATAGAAAAGGATAGAAAGCCCAGAGATAAACCCACACACATATGGTCACCTTATTTTTGATAAAGGCGGCAAGAATATACAATGGAGAAAGGACAGCCTCTTCAATAAGTGGTGTTGGGAAAACTGGACAGCTACATGTAAAAGAATGAAATTAGAACACTCCCTAACACCATACACAAAAATAAACTCAAAATGGATTAAAGACCTAAATGTAAGGCCAGACACTATAAAACTCTTACAGGAAAACATAGGCAGGACACTCTATGACATAAATCACAGAAAGATCCTCTTTGACCCACCTCCTAGAGAAATAGAAATAAAAACAAAAATAAACAAATGGGACCTAATGAAACTTAAAAGCTTTTGCACAGCAAAGGAAAACATAAGCAAAACGAAAGGACAACCCTCAGAATGGGAGAAAATATTTGCAAATGAAGCAACTGACAAAGGACTAATCTCCAAAATTTACAAGCAGCTCATGCAGCTCAATATCAAAAAAACAAACAAATCCAAAAATGGGCAGAAGACCTAAATAGACATTTCTCAAAAGGAGATATAAACATTGCCAACAAATACATGAAAGGATGCTCAACATCACTAATCATTAGAGAAATGAAAATCCAAACTACAATGACAATGAGGTATCACCTCACAGCCGTCAGAATGGCCATCATCAAAAAATCTACAAACAATAAATGGTGGAGAGGGTGTGGAGAAAAGGGAACCCTTTTGCACTGTTGATGGGAGTGTAAATTGATACAGCCAGTATGGAGAACACTATGGAGGTTCCTTAAAAAACTAAAAATAGAACTACCATACGACTCAGTAATCCCACTACTGGGCATATACCCTGAGAAAACCATACTTCAAAAAGAGTCATGTACCACAATATTCATAGCAGCTCTATTTACAATAGCCAGGTCATGGAAACAACCTAAGTGTCCATTGACAGATGAATGGATAAAGAAGATGTGGCACATACATACAACGGAATATTACTCAGCCATAAAAATAAACAAAATTGAGTTATTTGTTATGAGGTGGATGGACCTAGAATCTGTCATACAGAGTGAAGTAAGTCAGAAAGAGAAAAATAAATACCGTATGTTAACGCATATATATGGAATCCAAAAAAAAAAAAAAGAAAAGAAATGGTTATGAAGAACCTAGGGCCAGGACAGGAATAAAGACACAGACATAGAGAATGGACTTGAGGACAAGGGAAGGGGAAAGGGTAAGCTGGAATGAAGTGAGAGAGTGGCATGGACCTATATATACTGCCAAATGTAGAATAGATAGCTAGTGGGAAGCAGCCCCATAGAACAGGGAGATCAGCTCGGTGCTTTGTGACCACCTAGAGGTGTGGGATAGGGAAGGTGGGAGGGAGACGTACGAGGGAGGAGATATGGGGATATATGTATATGTACAGCTGATTCACTTTGTTATAAAGCAGAAAGTAACACACCAGTGTAAAGCAATCATACTCCAATAAAGATGTTAAAAAAATGAGCTACTTGTTTTTTTTCTTAAAAAAAAGAAAAAAAATTAATATGTTTTTGATTTCTAATGCTTGTGTCCAACATGAAGGGCAGAATAACAATGTTGGACTTCTGGATTTAACTTACTATTGATATTTTTGAAAGTACTGAAGGTGAGAAGTTTGAAGAAGGCAAATGTGATTCCTAAGATATAAATTCCACAGTGCAACGACTCTTTATCATAGCAACTAGGTCAAGCCTATTCAGAAAGGCAAGGAAAAATCTAATACTTTACAAAAACCTGCCTCACGGTAGACAAAGAGAAGCTCGATTTGCTAGAATTATCAGTGTCTGAAATATCCAAAAGACAAAATCTTTGCATGTACATTGGAAAAAAAATGGCCAAGTTCTGTCTTTGAGTCTTGCTCTTCCATGCCACCAGTAGTCAACAAGGATGACTTACAAGCCTGTTAGCAGTGCATACTTTCAAAGACAGGTGGCTAAGGAACCGTAGCATGAACAAGCTCTACTCCCAGCTCATCTTATAGAAACATCCACTCAGTGTGACACTTGCATTTGACCCATATGCAAAGAGTTTCACCTGATACAGGGTGACCCCATTAAAAATAAATACCTGTCTCTTCCATCCCAAGCTTTCTTGGTTTAGCAACACAGCATCCATTAAAGGTATTACTGAGGGACTCAATCACTTGTCTAAAAGGGATAATGAATTGAAAAGTGCTGTGGGCACAGAAGTAGCATCTCCATGGTTAACAAGAGACCCATCAGGCTCAGTTCAAAAGAGGAGAAGTGACAAAGCCAGTCCCTATTGACCATGAATTACTTCTAACAAAAATAGCAACCATGCTTCTCAGAGAGACACTGAATCCAGCTGGGTTTTTAACCTCAGCCCCAGTGCATGTCTCCCAAGCCCCACTGCCCTTGGGTCTCATGACCATCAGAACTTCTGCAGAGATAATGAATGTCCAAGCTTAAGTGTTTCATATCCCTTTGATTAAAAAATCCAAACATGTTTTTCTGTCACTGCCTCTATGCAAGAAATACTCCTGTGGTTTTTTTTTTCAGTATAAAAATTAGATTAAACAGCATGCTTTGCAAACAACCGATAGGAATGCTAATTAAAGGACAGACTTCACAGCCACATAAAAAGCAGCTCTGCACAAAAGTCTTCACATTCCATCTGAAATCTGGTGTTAGCAACTTGGTCAGACGGAGCTTGTGTGAACTCTGTTCACTAAAGATAGAACACCAGCAAACAGGCTTAGCAAAGAAAGATAAAATCACTAATATAAGCAATGATCTCCTTACATTTCTATTATGATTGGTAATATTTGATTGGTATGGGTGAAAGCTAATGTCTTGATTACACACTCCAGCAAAGAAAGTGTTAGAGAAGCCTGGGTTTGTTCTGAGAAAGGCAAAAATATAATGCTAAACTGTGATCTGACTGCTGAAATGTTAATGTACTTTTTATCATTGCTCAGTGGAACAAAAGGCTTAATCAAGAGAATATCTTAATTTTACAACCACAACACAATGGAAGCATAATCCTTACTTAAACTATTTTTTCTCTAATTTGGGCATCATTTATTCCTTCCCTAAACTGATATTGAGTATACCAAACCCTGTGCTTTGGATTAAGGATACAAAAGTGAGTAAATCATGGTCTCTAATCCCGAAACATGACACTCTAGGGAGGATGAATGATGCTTGAACAGTTGGTTACAGGGTAAGGTAATAAAGACAACAAGAGTTAAATGCACAGAATATTCGGAGTCTCTTAATCTAAGAAATGCGTGTTGGTGTGGCTACAGGGGAGGGAAGGGAACTGACCAGAGAAGAATTCCTGGTAAGGGCAAAGAGGAGGTAAAATATATTTCAGATGGACAGGGCATGAAATTGGGGCAGTGTGTGAGTGTTATAAGTAATTTATCATTCCTTGAATGTACAGAATCAAAAGGTGTTGCAGGAGCTGATGTTGGGATTATAGGCAGCAGCCAGATGAGGAAGACCCTGGCACACAAGGTGAAGAAACACAGTGTCTGTTCTTTAGGTCAGGAACTTATCAGAGATTCCAGTGGAGGGCTGGTGTGTGCAGTATGAGGAGTAGTCCCAGCTAAGTCTATCATGCTCTTCGCTTAGGAACCATATATTCATTCCTTCAACATATAACCGTTGAGTGCTCACTTGGTGTCAGGCAATGTTCTGGGCACTGGGGATATAACATTGAACAACATAGTTAAGGTCTTCCTTCTTGTACAGAGTGATTAATGGAGGACAACTGGAAAATTTTAAGTAAGATTTTAAAACTTTCTGTTATGTGGAGGATGGATTTGGTGGGGTCAAGGTTAGATGCAAGGAAACAAGTTAGGGGGCTCTTGAAGTAATCTGAGAAACTCTAGAGGGAGTCAAAGGATAGACAGTGGTAGTAAGAATAGACAGGGTCTAATTCTGGAAATATTTAGAAAGCACAATCAATAGGACATGATTATTGGAAGTAAGTTAGGGTAGAGTTGGGGGACGTGAGGGAAGGAAAAAGCTAAGAATGAATCCTAAATTTCTGGTGTAGATTACTGGGTAGATAAATAATTCATTAGGAGTAGTCTATCTTTATCCATGACCACTATAAAATGCATGGGAAAATATATATAGCATTACCTGCAGAATTACATGTAATATCTACATTCTATAGAGCAGTGATCCCCAACATTTTTGGCACCAGGGACCGGTTTCGTGGAAGACAATATTTCCACGGATGGGAGATATGTGGGGGGTGGTGCAGGCAGTAATGCAAGGGATGGGGGGGATGGGAGGGTTCAGGCGGTAATGCGAGCGATGGGGAGCGACGGGGAGCGGCAGATGAAGGTTAGCTCACTGACCTGCCGCTCACCTCCGGCTGTGCAGCCTGATTCCTAACAGGTCATGGACTGCTCCCGGGGATTGGGGATCCCTGATATAGAGGACTACAATAAGGATGGCATACAGCTGTTGATCCACAGTGTGGCAGGGAAAGATATTTAGAGATATACCAAAAGAATTTCAGAAACAGGACATTTCTCTTTTCTCTCATAAATAAAAGTGTATTATCACATTGGCAGAGGGTTTAAACAAAGGATCTCAAAAATTCTGAAATTTTAAATTTATTTTAATCACCACTTCTCTGTTTCTATTGTTGGTCATTGTTCATATTAACACTAGCATGAAATAACTATGGCTCAGGTGAGAAAACAATGCAACTGACACTATATTTTCCTCTGCCAATGACTCAGGAGGGAAGGAATCCACAAATTAGGTTGCCACATGGTGTCAAAGAATTAATTCTCACTCGATTCTGGGCAGACTTACAAGCTGGGTTCCATCCATAAGACTGATGGGAATTCTGAGGTTTGGTTTGCGTGGTGATATTTTCTATTGCCATCAACAACTGGACATAAGAATACGAATCACTGAAGAACTTGTTGTTTTTGCTGCTGTATTATTTAGAGACACTTGGGAATTGTTCCACATTTGGAAGTCATTCCTGACCTGCACTGGATAGTTTTGCTATATTTGTCATGTTGATATCTTCTGGCAGGAACACTTAGACATTTATTGTAAGAGCTTTATCAGGGGACAAAAATATTTTGGATATGCCAAATCAAATTATAGTGTACTTGAACAGTCATCATCTGTCTTATATCCATGATTAGCATTCATTATGCAGCATCAATAAGATTTACATTAGGATTAATAGACATCATGGAAAAAATTCATATATATTTAAATGTTTCCTGCTGAAACCAGTACTGCTTAAGGAATCATTATTCGGCATAACTGGATCAATTGCACCCATAGTACGCTCACAAATATTTCTAATGCATATTGGCTGGAACTCAAATTACCTTTAGGCAAAATGGTAAAGTAGGACAAAGTTTTTCTTTGGAATCTCCTTGTTTCCAGTTTACTCAATCATTCAAAGTTTATTTATTGTGTACCTATTTTGTACTAGACACAATTCTAAGCAAAAAATTCTTATCCTCTTGGAGATTACCCTTCTTCTAGTCCTAATTCCCAGCCCTCAATTTGTCCTCTTGCTCTAATCTTCCAAGAAATATAAATTACTGCTATTCTTCTTCCTCATTTCTCCATTGAAATTATCCCATTCATTAGTGATCACCTTTACAGGGGCTTCTGGGGAAAAATACCTTATCTCAAAGATATTACTAAACACTGAGAAATTCAGTTATATGTCTGGCTGATGTGGGAAATATTTGAGGAAAATGGAAATAATTTGGAACTCTCATATGAAACCATGACGCATAAAAGCTATAGCTACTGGAAGATGTGGTGGCAGCATAATGCAGGAGGGGGTGAGTTCTGAAGCCAGACAGACAGAGGTTTAAATCCCAACTGCATTCTTTCCTAAAAGTGTGACTTAACTTGCCTGAAACACACTTTCCTAGACCTTACTAGTGAATACTAGTAAAAGATTAGAAATAATATATATTCAGTGACAGGCATGAAGTAAATGCTCAAGAAGTTATTTATTTTCTCAAGATTGAAATTGAGGAGTGTACCCACCATCGGTCCTATTTGTTCTGTGACTATATCATATGTAGTTTTGCCTTTGGGCTCATGGCACTATTAAATGCCACTGATTTTTAAGATCTATGCAGTTTGGGGAGAGTGGGGGGAGAGGAGGATTTTTTTTTTAAATTTTGAAATAATTGCAGTAAAGTTGGATACTCAGTACAAAGAATTTTTCATTTTGCTAAACCATTTAAAGGTAAAGTTGCTGACCAGAAGTGTTATTAGCCATGATTACTTTAACATTTATTTCCCACAAAGACTTTTTTTTAACATAACCACAACAAGACTATCTAAGTTATTTTATTGAATGTTCCTCAATTTTAATTTGTCTGATATTTCATCATGCTTAGAGTCACATTGTGCATCTTTGGCAAAAATATCAGAGAAGTGATGCTGTGATCTTATTGTAGCCTATCAAGTCGTGCACAGTTTCAATTTGTCCCATTGCTGAGAATATTCACTTTGGTCGTGATTAATGTTGTATCTGTTAGGTGTCTCCACTGTAAAAATACTCTTCCTTGTTAAATTAGTACATATTTTGTGGGGTGGTACTTTGAAATTATACATGTCCCACTTCTGATTAAAATTTTATATATTCATTTATTTATTTTCATATAATATGGACTCATGGATTCCGATTTCATTTGGTGCATTATAATCCATTACCACCATTCTTCATTTTGATGTTAAAACTGTCCCAGATTTGGCAAGTGGAAGCTCCTTCAAGAGAGCTTCTGAGTCCTTTTGGCATGTGTCTGTCATTCTTGCAGCACCACACAATGCCCCAGCCACATCTTTGATGTTCTCTGCCCCCAGCCCTGGAAATCCACCATTCCTCTAGGGAACCCTGTTTTCTTTTAGCATAAAATAGTATTGTGAAGCCAGTATCTGGGTACTAATTGCTATTGGGGTGTCTCTTCTCTCAAACCCTCACAGTGGACAACAGTAGAGAATATATGTATGTATATCTAGATCTATATTTATTTCTCTATGTATTAAATGACATTGAAAAATGAGGTCACACCAATATTTTCAAATCCAATCCAACACCACAGGGAAAGAAAGGGAAAATAATAGAAAGGAAGGAAAAAGGGAAAGAAGGAAAGTAAAAGGAAGGGAAGGGAAAGGAAGGGGGAAAGGAAAGAAAGAAAAAAAGAAGGGAGAAGCAGAACTCTGTGATATTTAAGATACCACTTAAGCAGAGCTTGAGGAGAAATACAAATTCATATTTCGAATAGAATGACGGCTGAGGCTTAATAAAATTCATGTGTGTTTATTTCTGCTTGCACTCTTAACAGTTGGGCTTGCTTACTCCTATATCTCTGTCTCTTCATGAGAACATGAAGAAGAGCTGAGGCTATTCCAGAGCAGCCATCAGTCAACTGACCTCCAAATACATAAAAGAGTCCAGCCAAACTAAGCAAAGCTGCCTACCCCAATCCATAGGTAACTGCCAACACATGGGGAACCCAGCCAAGCCTAGAAGAACCTCCCAGTTAACCTGTAGTCCTGTGAACAATAATGATTTATTTAAGCCACTGAGGTTTGGGGTCAAGTGTTATATAGCATCATTCTGGCCTGTTGAATTAAACTAGAAGTTATATTATGAAACCAGAAATACTCTTCTCCTATTAATTATACATTTTCTGTAGCATTTAGTATTCTGTAGGCATTGTTTTACTCAAAGATGGATAAATGGACTATGGTGAGGTTTCAGGGTAAGGAAGATGTGTATGAATGAGACCACTGTGATAGGATCTCATCTCTGTCTGATTCACTACATGACCACAGACTATAGTCCATAGCCACATAGTGAGCTTTTCAACAGCATGGTGTATTATTTTTCTTTGTATATCTAGCACCTAGGAGAGCTCCTACTAAATTTGCAACATTGTAAGCACTCAGTCAATAAGTGATTGGATAAAAAGACAAGTGAACTCTGGTCAACTATTTTAAAAGATTAGTACAATAAATATTTATTTAATGAGTGAAGGAATGAGGATTCAACTTCACTAAACAGGAAGCTCTTTGTTTAAAACAGTTACTCCCTGTAATAAAATTAAGGAGTGGAAAAACAAGCCAATAGATCCAAGTCCACAAATCAAGAAATACATAGTAATAAAGGAGAAATGAGTAATGTATTTATGTATTTGGAGAAATGAGTAATGAATGGGACAGTTTTGTAGTGCAAGCCTTACAGCAAAAGAGTTAGGAGGGGAGACGTTTCATTTTGCTGAAAAATCAGCTTCCTCAGAACTTTGCAGTGTATGAGTTACATGTCACAGAATCCTAAAGAGAGTTAGATGTACAGGCAATATTTTCAAAATGAGTGCACAAGAAGTATGCCCAGGACTCCTGATTTCCTGTAAATGTGATAACATTGCCTCGGAAGGGGATACATATAGTTTTGTTTCTTGTGATCGCAATAGAAATTAATTTTGTTGTTAGCATCTTTTAAAAATAAATGTAAAAACTTGGCTTTCCTTTACCATGTTCCAATTAAAATCAAGATTTTAATAATTATTCTCAGAAACCAAGCTGATGTTGATACATTACTATGCAGATAGCTCTGTGTTGTAACGATGATGTTTTGTGCTTGGATGATAATAACTGTCAAAATGCAAGGGGTTAGTGAACAGGACCCATGGGGAATGGCAGGATGACACTCTATACAAGACATTCTGCTAATAGGTCTGAGAGCAATTACTGTATGGTTTATGATCACAACGCTTAACCCTCTCACTCTCAGCTTGCAGGAAGCTTAGCCAGAAAACTGCCTGAGGAAATATTCTGCTCTCCGTGTTTTATCATTAGAGTCCATTTAAGGTGCATGTTATGAAGACTGTCAAATATGTCTGTGCATTAGAAACATCAACTTGGTCTATAATACGACTGCTGCACAGAAAATGAGCAAACCCAGAGAAGAATTCACCAGTTCCTGAACCAGCCTAGTCTGATTACTTGCATTTTTAACTTTTTCAGTTGATTAGTTACCCTTTTCTTGTTTTCATGCACTACTCCTTCGCATCAGCATTAAGGTCTCTTTATTTTGTACTTGAATGTTGTTACGGCATTTTGCTAGCTCCTATTGTCTTTAAAGAAAGTGTAATCATATGAGTCATGTTTACAAAAGGCAAAATAAGCCCTTAGTAATCATCTCATTTACCCACTAGTCAACATTATTTCCAAAACATTCCAAATCTACTACCATCTCTTTCTGCCAACCAATAAGGTACCTTGGTTTCTCAATTCTATAATTTTTTCCATACACTAATTCATGTCTGTTACTTACTTATCCCATCATCTGCTACCAAGAAAACAGAGCAAGTTGTCTTCTGATTAAACCATAACAAGGAGTGTGGAGGTCATAAACAAATGTGATTATTGAAAGGAAGCTTCATAATTTAGAGGTTTGAAGAAAGAGGGTGACAATATGGTATAGGCTACTTGTGACATTTAGTCACTAAGTGATTTGGAGATAGTCTCTGAGCCCATAAAATTCAGATATAATAGGTTTCTAATTCCAATCAGCATGCCTTCCAGTGACTGACAATTTGAATTAAAAATTAACAAAAAATTATCTTCTAATTTAATAATTATGTATAACATAGGAATTTTTACAAATAACCTCCATGAGTTCCTTTTAACAAATATGCATTTAGCGTAAATAAGACTTTTTTTCTCTATAATCACATACAATAAATTTAGCTTTCTTTTGTACAATATTTGACTCTATCAATTTGCAACACAGAAGTACTATTGCCAATAATAGCTTTACTTTTTAATGTTGACTACATAAAGTTGAGTTGTCTGCTTAGTTCATGATAACCCCAACCAGGGCTTCTAGGTACATTTGTGCATTTGTGCTTGTAAATCTAGGGAGAATTATTAACATTTGTAGTCATTTTATGTATATTTATTGCAGATATACTTTTTATAACAATTTTCCAGCATTTAGCAGTACACCCCTTTTGTGAGGGATGGGCAGATTTTTCTATTTCACACAAAGCCAATATTTAGGTCAGAAATAAGATGACTTTTTCTTAGATTTGCTTTTCAACCCTAAAATCTGAAGTCCCCAACAGAAGTTCATACTATATGACTTTTCCTCCCTGGCTAGAGATGTCTGGATCAGTGATGGACACCTACCCATGCTGGGCCAATCAGAATTTTCTCCTGGTCTGTTTCTCTGTGAAATTGGAAATGAGGACATGAAAAGTGAAGAGTTACACCTTTGTGATGAAGTCAAAGTAGCTAATCTTTAGGAAGATAAGAATAATAAATACAGGAAGAGAAGAGCAGAGACAAAGAGGAGGCATGATATCTAGGCGATGGTGGGCTTACTTTTCAATGGTTTTCCATCTACTAATTCCAGTCTCTTCTGGAGTCTGGCTGTCTTTTATTGCCATGGATTTCAGGAGCTATGCACACATTATTTTAATGAAACTACCTCCTCCTCATTTGAAAAATTAAATTAGATTGAGTAGAGAATAGTAGCCTTGTCGATAGGAAATTATGATATTTTATGATGACTGCTAAGATGATAAAGGATAGGGTGTTAGACTCCAGACTCAAATTTGGGGAATGAGGAAGTTTTTCTGGAGGAAGTACCATTTATGGAGAGACATGAAAGAATGGTAGAGATAACCAGAGGAATAACTGAGAAAAGATTCCAGAAAGAGGCAACAGCATCATGAATGCCATAGATGAGAATGAGCAAGGGGAGCTGAGGGGAAGGGAAATCATCCCAGCTGGTGAAAGATGAGGCTGGACAATTTGTTAACAGTTCTGATTTTAAAAAGACTTCATAAACTGTCATAAAGAGTTTGGACTTGCTCCCAAGAGCAACAGAGAGCACAAGATAAGATTGCTAAGCAGGCAGAGGGCAGGACTTTAAGGATTTGCAGGATTTAGGCCTTGTTGTGTTAATTACTTTAGTTTTATCTGAGCAGAATGTTTAAAACATGGGAGAACAGACTGGCATTTTAGGTAGAAATAGATCAATCTAGTTAGGATAACCACAGAAATGTAGGAAAAAAGTGATGAGAAATAGGAAACCACCCCAGGAGATGATTACATGGTTACAAGATGTATTCAGTAGGTAGCAGATAAACTGGATTCAGAGGGTTAGTGAGGGGGAAGAATCCTGGAAGACAGCTGGCAGCCTGAGATGGATACTGTATCAAGCAATACTGGTGTGTGATTTTTTTTTTTTTTTGAGAAGCATGTTTTTATCCCTTTCCTTCACTAGTATGTTGTGAAAAAGTATAAAAAACAGGGTTGTTGTAAGATAGGTGCTAAGGAGGACTAAATAGAATACAAAACCCACTGTCTTTGAGAGCACCTAGCTGGTCCAAAGAAAAATATCCAAGGGGTGAGGTGATCTGTGGTTTAATATGGGTAGGTGTTCACATCCAAAACTCTTTTAACCAAAAACATGGCAGTATGAATCCATTTATTTATTAAATATTTATTGAGTGCTTACCATGGGCAAGGCACTATGTTAGGCATTGGTGACATATTGGCAAAGAAGATATAAAATGTCCCTACCCTCATGGAGCTTATAATCTACTAGGGGAGGCTATCATTAACCAAATAACTTTAAAATTATTTATAATTTTGTTCATATGTAAGACAGTCCTGTCTAACCTATGTATATTTGAGGAAGTAGTATTTGGATGATGTTACAGACTGAATGGTGTCCCCCTAAATTCATGTGTTAAAGTTATAACCCTTAGTGTCACTGTATTTGGAGATAAAACTTTTAAGGAGGTAATTAAGGTAAAATGAGGTCATAAGGGTGGGGCCCTAATCCAAAGGACTGGTGTCCTTATAAGAAGAAAAAGACCAGAAGTACACCTGCACAGAGGAAAAGGCAATGCAGGACACAGTGAGAAGGTGATGTCTGCAAGCCAAGGAGAGACGCCTCACCAGAAAGCAGCCCTTGATCTTCCAGCCCCCACAGCTGTGAGAAAATAAACCCAGTCTGTAGTATTCGGTTACGGTAGCCTGAGCAGTCTAGTATAGACAGTATTCTGAAGGATGAACAAGTATATTTTTGTCAATCAGGGCAGGGCAGGCGGGAGTGTATCATGCTGAGGGAAAAAAGGCACGTGCCTGAGGTGAGAAACCTCACGGAGGGTTGGAGCAGCTGAGAGAAGATCAGTGTGAAGAGAGAGGGGCAGAGTGGCAGGGGCCAGAATGGGCAGTTTTGTAGGCCTAGTTACATGAATGACTGTTTTTTATCTGAAAAGTACTGGAAGACCAGTGAAAGGTCAAATCAAGGGAATGACATAATTAGATTTGCTATTACAAAACATAATTCTGACTTTGGTCAGGAGAACAGGTTGGAAGGAGGCCGGGGGTGAGTTTGGAGACCTCTGTAGAGCCTAGGAGAGATGATGGTGGTGCAGTGTGGTGGAGAGGAGTGGATGGATTTAAGAGATGTTTAGAAAGGGGCACTGACTTGTTTTGTGATTAGTGGGCTGTGGTGAGATAAGTAAATGGGGGTGTCAAAAGTAATTTTCAGGTTTGGGGCTAGGGCATCTTGGAGAATAGTAGTGTGATTTATTTAGATAGGGAACCATGGAGGAAGGATACTCTCTGGGGGGAAAGATCACCTTCTTGTGGCAGGTGGAACTAAGAGTGAGTGAGTCTTGGTATTGTTTCAGGGGCCATTGATCCATGCTTAACCAGAAACTACAGGCTGTAGATTCAATGAATAAGACCCAGCTGCTTAGAGGAGGGGGCTGGTGAGAGCTAGGCTGGGCACAGGCTCCAAATGAGAAAATCCTCAGTGTAGATACTGATCAATATCGAGGGAGTGCACCATAAAAGGGAGAATCAGGTACTCCGGCATCACCCTACTTCTAGACACCGAAGCTCTGGCATGAGATGAACTTCAGCCACACGCACTCAACCTGAGGCGTTCGTATACTCTATGCACTCAGCAGGACTGGCTCAGGATCTCAACCAAGACAGGGCATGAGTGAGTCCTCTTCCCTGAGCCGGCTCTCTGGTTTCAAAGAAAGTGCAAGTCTCACTCTTCTGTAATTATTGGCCATGAAGTACTACTTAGCAGCCCATGTATTTATTTATGTATGCATGGATCTCTGTTGAACAAATACGTATGCAGTGCATACCATAACTTATTTCTATGTCACAGAATCTGATGAGGTAGATAATATTACTATCATCATTATACAGACAAAGGAACTGAGGCACAGAGAAGTCTAGCTAGTAAGTGACAGAGAGCTAGGATTTGTCTTGGAAGGTTTGTTTACCTTCACCATGCCCATTACAATGTATTTAATTTTCTTCCTTTTTAGATATTTAAGTGAAATAGCAGTAACAAGCTATGTTTGAAAAACTCAGCTGTAAGAAGATCTGCTTCTAGTCCTTGCTAGTTCAAATGAGCTCCCAAAATTGGGCTTCAGGTAGGTTCCATTACAGTCTCCATATTCACACAAGACCTTCTTTGATTAAAAAAAGAAATAAAAGCCTAGTTCAAATGAGCTCCCAAAATTGGGCTCCAGGTAGGTTCCATTACAGTCTCCATATTCGCACAAGACCTTCTTTGATTAAAAAAAGAAATAAAAGCCATGTGGCCTTTTAGAGGAATTGCAAGAATAATCCATGGTAAGTACAGTCAATGTCAGATGGCCCACATTAGAGACTGATGGAATCTACTTAGAGAACACTTGCAGTCCTGGTAGCTCCACTGAGGGATCCAGGTTTCCACTCCCCGGTCCCCCACCTTTCTTCATGAGAAGACAGGGGCTTCTTGCAAATCTTCTGCTAGTTGGACAAGGCAGGTTACGGAATAAGGGAGAAAACAACCTTGCAACCTTTGGACCAGCTCTGCAGCTCTGGCATAGCTGCGGTGAGTTTGTGTTTCACAGCAAGGTGTAACTCATGAAGAAACGATATGCGCTGCAGAAGTCCCATGAATCGGGAAGGAGGGCTGGGCTACAAACCACCCACAAGGCTATTACTCCCAAGGGATGTGAGCGTCTGGGTTGCCATTTATAAAAATGAGGTTAAAAAAGAAACTTCAAACTTAAAAAAAGTAGATAAATCATAATTTGAATAAAAAGAAAAAAAGGAAGATAAAATGGTAAAAATCAAACAAAGGAGAAAATTAAAATAGCTAAAATAAATGCACAATATAGATGACATGAAGGTGGAAAAACTGTGAGACAAAAATCTAAAGTTTAACACAAGTGGTGTGTGATGTATATGAGTGAGGGCAGTTGTAGAGGCCCAGGAGGTGTTCTGCACTTTTCCTTCCCTGGCCCGTCTACCCTGATCTTACTCCAGCTGGTTCTCTAAGACTTGAGGCACGAGGATCTTGGAGAGATTTCCTCAGTAGAAAATCTCAGGTGAAAGTCCTGGAATCTAGCTCCTCTGCCTAATCCAGGTGCCTTCATACACAAACATTAGAAGGAGGTCTAATCAACACACAGAGCTCCTAAAAAGCCCCTGCTATCCAGTAGCATACTGAACATAGAGAAAAAAACACAGAAATACCCACTACCTCCACCCCCATCTGCCTGAACGTGCCTTAATTCTGCTACTGTTGAAGAAGAACAGAAAGTTTCCTTCTCAGTCTTCATTTGGCTTTTCACTAAGGAGGTTTCAGGCCACCTATCCTGTCTAACACGGATCAAATATAGAGATACTATTGTTGGTATTACTGATAATACCTGCATTTGTCACAAGGTAGTTGATGGCATATGTGTATGTGCCCGAGTGTGTGTGTGCACATGTATGTGTCTGTGTGTTGTATTTTGAACAGACTTTCTCTTTCTTTTGCAATGGTACTGATCTAGGTAACCACTTGGGTAGATTATATTAATGGCCTGGATTCTTCACCCTTCCCTCTATTCAACCCCTTTGCTATGGGTCCAATTTAAATATTAATATCCAGGGTCCAATTCAAATATTAATATCATCCAGAAACACCCATATCAACACACCCAGAATAATGTAAGACTAAATGTCTGGGCAGCCCATGGCCCAGTCAAGTTGACACATAAAATTAACCATCACATCATGTGACTTTGCAGTAATGTCCATGGAAAATTTGATCTATTTCCTCACTGTTTAACTTAGATTTGGCTGTGTGACTTGCTCTTACCTCCAGAGTGCTTGCAGGCTTTTCATGACCTAAAGTTTAAAAAGCTCTTTTGCGTTTCTACCTGTGCTACTGCATCTCTGCCATAACTGTGAGGTAATACGTCTGGGATAACCTGCTAGGCTCATGAGGAAGATGAGAAGCTCATGAAGCAGAGTTGAATTACCCAACCTGGGCCCAGCCTAGATCAGCCAACCCACAGTCTTGTTAACTAAATAAAAACTTATTGTTGCATGACTCTGAGAATTTGTGGGTTTTGTTACACAGTGTTATTATGCTCATAGCTAAACATTAGACCGTCCATTTCATTTAGATGGACATTTTTCTCCTGTTCTATATGTTCAGTTGTTGCAAACTTTCTTATAGTATTTGGTCTTTTCATCTGACTTCTGTAATAATACCCCAAAGTATTATGATAGCATAGATGTTTTACTTAGGTTTAATATCCACCTCACCAAAAGAGTGTAATGTGCACTTTCAGTACTAAAAGTTATACAGAACCAGTAAAGCTACACAGCCCTCTGTAATGTATGATGTAAGGAAGCATATACTTTATTGCAAAGAACTGAAACTATAACAGACAGATGTGATCCCGTCAGTCGGTCCCCTGCTCAAAACCCTCTGTCTCCATCAGTTTACAAAATAAAATCCAGAGTTCTTAGTCTGGTAGGTAGGCCCCATGCCATTTGGTCCAAACTCCTCTTAATGCTTTGTGTAACCTGCATGTTGAACATCTGAATTAATGGACCATAATCATAAAAGTAACTTGCTTTTTGTGTTTCACCATCCCTTTAAAAATGATCAGTGTGAGCATTTGTGAGTATTCCTTCTCCTGCCCGAAATGCAAAAGTTGTCCAATCCTAGGACCTTTTACTTTCTCTTAGATTTATTCTTTCTTTTGCTCTCTTTGAGTTATAATCTGAATTCAGTGACTAAATTTGCCAGTTGAGTATACCAATCAAAACTCTAAATTTAATGTAAAGTTAAATTTCGTTCCTTCCTCTAAGCTGTCCTGGGATCAACTACTGCTTGTAGTAGAAAAGAGAGAAGAAATTCTCCTTTTGTGTCATTCACCTCCTCCTTCAATAGTCAACTGCTGTTTCTGACCACTTAAGGCTGGAGCTGGAGTAGGAAAGGGAGGTAAGGGGAAGGAAAGTGCTTACCTGACTAATACTAAGATCAGACGGCTGAACCTGATCAATGTTTAAAGCTGCCTCTTCCTTTGAACGTAAATTTCCCACTGTAAGCAGGTCCTCTCCTTCAGCTGGTTACCCCAAATTCCTTTCAGCTCCCAGGGCTCTCCCACAGCTTCTCACACTGGAGTCTACTTACTTTGTAAGGCCACCATCTGGGCAGGATCCCTTTTAAAGTAACAACCCTATCTTATTTTCCATGTATGGTCCTTCAAGTGGACAAGCATCTGACGCTAGAAGAGGAGGTTACAACCCAGATGTGACTCTCCACTTGGCTGCATAGACCATTGGGCAGAGTATAGAACTAGGCCACCATATCCTTGACTACAAGGCACACAATTGAAGTTCTCTGAGTGGCCCTATTAAAGTCCCCTCACTAAATTTCCTACATTGGGGAGAAAACGTCCCCCAGTGCAAGTCTCTCCAAAGAAATTCTCCTCTCTAGTCTTCCTATTATCAGTTTTTCAACCCTTTTACAGTTTGGTGTGTTAAGTTCAGGAAAGTCAGATAATTGGATTGTAGCCAAATCCTTTGAAATTTATCATATGGTCCAGCACCTCTATTTTATCTCAGTGCCCCAGTCAAAATTTCCAATTTGTCACGTTTCACTTGGTTCTCATTATTTCCCAGGTGGCCTATTGTGCATTGATATGATTCTTGTGGTTCTCCAAAACATTAAGCATCTGTGTTCTCTTTTCTTTTTTACCATATGACCAAATATTTATTTATTTATTTATTTTTAACATCTTTATTGGAGTATAATTGCTTTACAATGTTGTGTGAGTTTCTGCTGTATAGCAAAGTGAATCAGCTATATGTGTACATATATCCCCATATCCCCTCCCTCTGGCATCTCCCATCCACCTTCCCAATCCCACCCCTCTAGGTGGACATAAGGCACTGAGGTAATCTCCCTGTGCTATGCGGCTGCTTCCCACTAGCTATTTATTTTATATTTGGTAGTGTATATATGTCCATGCTACTCTCTCACTTTGTCCCAGCTTACCCTTCCCCCTCTGTCTGTTCTCAAGTCCATTATCTACCTCTGTGTCTTTACTCCAGTCCTGCTCCTAGGTTCATCAGAACCATTCTTTTTCTTTAGATTCCATATATATGTTAGTATATGGTATTTGTTTTTCGCTTTCTGACTTACTTCACTCTGTATGACAGGCTCTAGGTCCATCCACCTCACTACAAATAACTCAGTTTCGTTTCTTTTTACGGCCAAGTAATATTCCATTGTATACATGTGCCACATCTTCTTTATCCATTCATCTGTCGATGGATTCTTAGGTTGCTTCCATGTCCTGGCTATTGTAAACAGTGCTGCAATGAGCATTGTGGTACATGTCTCTTTTTGAATTATGGTTTTCTCAGGGTATATGCCCAGTAGTGGGATTGCTGGGTCATATGGTGGTTCTATTTTTAGCTTTCTAAGGAACCTCCATACTGTTCTCCATAGTGGCTGTATCAGTTTACATTCCCACCAACAGTGCAAGAGGGTTCCCTTTTCTCCACACCCTCTCCAGCGTTTACTGTTTGTAGAATTTTTGATGATGGCCATTTTGACCAGTGTGAGATGATATCTCATTGTAGTTTTGATTTGCATTTCTCTAATGATTAGTGATGTTGACCATCCTTTCATGTGTTTGCTGGCAATCTGTATATCGTCTTTGGAGAAATGTCTATTTAGGTCTTCTGCCCATTTTTGGACTGGATTGTTTGTTTTTTTGATATTGAGCTGCATGAACTGCTTGTATATTTTGGAGATTAATCCTTTGTCAGTTGCTTCATCTGCAAATATTTTCTGCCATTCTGAGAGTTGTCTTTTCATCTTGTTTATGGTTTCCTTTGCTGTGGAAAAGCTTTTAAGTTTCATTAGGTCCCATTTCTTTATTTTTCTTTTTATTTCCATTTCTCTAGGAAATGGGTCAAAAAGGATCTTGCTGTGATTTGAGTCATACATTGTTCTGCCTGTGTTTTCCTCTAAGAGTTTTATAGTGACTGGCCTTACATTTAGGTCTTTAATCCATTTTGAGTTTGTATTTGTGTATGGTGTTAGGAAGTGTTCTAATTTCATCTTTTACATGTAGCTGTCCAGTTTCACCAGCACCACTTATTGAAGAGGCTGTCTTTTCTCCATTGTGTATTCTTGCCTTCTTTATCAAAAATAAGGTGACCATATGTGTGTGGGTTTATCTCTGGGCTTTCTATCCTGTTCCATTGATCTGTATTTCTGATGAGGCTGGATCTTGTCCTTCTGGTGGGCAGGACTGCGTCTGGTGGTGTGTTTTGGGGTGTCTGTGACCTTATTATGATTTTCGGAAGCCTCTCTGCTAATGGGTGGGGTTGTGTTCCTGTCTTGCTAGTTGTTTGGCATGGGGCTTCCAGCACTGGAGCTTGCTGGCCGTTGGGTGGAGCTGGGTGTTAGTGTTGAGACGAAGATCTCTGGTAGAGCTCTCACCGATTGGTATTACATGGGGCCGGGAGGTTTCTGGTGGTCCAATGTCCTGGACTCGGCCCTCCCACCTCGAAAGCTCAGGCCCAACAGCCAGCCAGAGCACCAAGACCCTGCCAGCCACACGGCTCAGAAGAAAAGGAAGAGAGAAAAAAAAAACACCAAAAAAACCAAACCCAAAACATGAACAGACAGAGCCCTAGGACAAATGGTAAAAGCAAACCTATACAGACAAAATCGCACAAAGAAGCATGCACATAGACACTCACAAAAAGAGAAGAAGAGAAAAAAAAAAGGTAGAGAGCAACCAAACCAATAAGCAAATCCACCAATGATAATAAGCACTAAATACTATACTAAGCATAAAACCAGAAGCAAATTAGATGCAGAAGGCAAACCCCAAGTCTACAGTTGCTCCCAAAGTCCACCACCTCAATTTTGGGAATATTCGTCGTCTTTTCAGGTATTCCAGAGTTGCAGGTACATCAAGTTGATTTTGGGGATTTAATCTGCTGCTCCTGAGGCTACTGGGAGAGATTTCCCTTTCTCTTCTTTGTTTGCACAGCTCCTGGGGTTCAGCTTTGGTTTTGGCCCCGCCTCTGTGTGCAGGCCACCCTCAGGAGTCTGTTCTGCACCCAGACAGGAGGGGTTTAAAGCAGTGGCTGATAAGGGCTCTCTTGCTCACTCAGGACGCAGGGAGGGAGGGGTACGGCAGTCATAATTGGAATGCGGGGTGAGCCTGAGGCGGCAGAGGCCGGCTTGACGTTGCAACAGCCTGAGGCATGCTGTATGTTCTCCCAGGGAATTTTTCCCTGGATCTCCAGACCCTGGCAGTGGCGGGCTGCACAGGCTCCCAGGGGGGTTTGGATAGTGACCTGCACTTGCACACAGGATTCTTGGTGGCAGCTGCAGCAGCCTTAGCGTTTCATGCCTGTCTCTGGGGTCCAAGGTGATAGCTGCAGCTCATGCCCATCTCTGGAGCTCATTTAGGCAGTGCTCTGCCTTCTGTCGGCACACTGGGAAGGAATCCCCTCCCCTCACACACCCTGAAACAAAGGTCTCTTGACTTTCCAGAAGGTCCAGAGTTTTTCCCAGACTCCCTCCCGGCTACCTGTGGCGCACTAACCCCCTTCAGGCTGTGTTCACGCAGCCAACCCCAGTCCTCTCCCTGGGATCCGACCTCCGGAAGCCCAAGCCTCTGCTCCCAGCCCCCACCCGCCCCTGCGGGTGAGCAGACAAGCCTCTCGGGTTGGTGAGTGCTGGTCGGCACTGATCATCTGTGCGGGAATCTCTCTGCTTTGCCTTCCGCACCCCTGTTGCTGTGCTCTCCTCTGTGGCTCCGAAGCTTCCCTCCTGCCCACCCCCTGTCTCCACCAGCGAAGGGGCTTCCTAGTGTGTGGAAACCTTTCCTCCTTCACAGCTCCCTCCCAGAGTTACGGGTCCCGTCCCTATTTTTTTGTCTCTGTTTTTTCTTTTTTCTTTTGCCCTACCCAGGTACATGGGGATTTTCATGCCTTTTGGGGAATCTGAGGTCTTCTGCCAGCATTCAGTAGGTGTTCTGTAGGAGTTGTTCCACATGTAGATGTATTTTTGATGTATTTGTGGGGAGGAAGCTGATCTCCACGTCTTACTCCTCTGCCATCTTGAACGTCCTCCTGTGTTCTCTTTTGAGAATGCTCTCTTATCCAACCTTTCCACACAAGTCTAAACTCTAGTCATCTCTCAAGGATTCACACAGTTCTTTCCTCTTTATAAGCCTTCTCTGATCTTCTGGTCAAAATTTTTATTTTCCTCTTTGTTCTCAGGGCATGTTGCAACTTTATTACAGCTCTTACTACAGCATAGCTTGCATTAGAGTTCCCAACTACAGCATTTCATGGACTCTAGGATAGTTTTTCACACTTAACATCTCTGAAATAGGTACACATCTTACAGCCAATGCAATGACATCTTATAACCGCTTGACAGTTTTGTTTTTTCACTTGTTTGTGTTACATAAAATGATGGTATATCTCACAATAGCATCTTAGTAGTTTGTGAGCCCCTGGATTTTAGAGACTTCGCCTTATTCCTCTCTCTCATATTCTTCAGCAATGAGTGTAGTGTCTTGCAAAAACTAACTGCTCAAAATTGGATATTGAACCAAATGTGTGTTCTATATTCTGAGTTACTATGGTTTTCTACAGTGTCCAAAACATTTCCAATTACAATTTGATTCAAATTAAAAGGGCTTTGATGGGATATTTATTACTTAAAAGATAACATTTATTAGTCGATGTGTTGTGATTGGAGCTTTAGTATCATCAGGAAGAAGTTTAATCTGACTTCATTTTCACTCCATTAAAAATCTTGTAACAATGTTCATAAATTAGATCTCCAGAGTCGTAAAAGTATATGTCATAGCCCCAATCTGCACATATTTGACCACATTGGATATTAAACATAGTTTTAGATTTGGGAATATCCACCATTTATAATAATTAATGTTCTTCATGATTTTAATGCAAGCATGCAAATGTATAAATTGTATGATTTTGGTCTGTCCTGTTGTCAGTGACACTAATAAACTAGGGACACATTACAGCAATTATAGTCCATTTCTTTGCTTAAAATGAACACTTTTTTATTGTTAGCTCATCATTGACTTGCCTTGCTTATGAAGAATTATAATTGAGAATCATAAAGTCAACTAGAAATATTATTTTAGGAAAAAAGGAGACTTAAGGGAACAAAATAAATCCAAATATGTAGTAGTATGGCACAGTTGTGATGCTTAAATACCCTCCTATGAACAAGATTTAATTACCAAGATTCTCAATTTAGAATCATTCAAGGACACAACATTTGCTAACTTGTAGGCAATTTCATTTGTTTATAGACATGTATGGAGGCCTTAGAGTGAAGAAGGAAAAACAACAATAAATTATTAGTCTGGAGCAAAAAGGTGAACTTACCAAACTGCAAGTGTTCCATTTTCTGGATGCCAGTATGAAAAATTAAAGATGGAAAAACTTATTTCATAAATATACTGAGTGAAAATCTTTTCATATGACACGTAAATCTACAGCTTTCTATCTGTTCGTTCATTCTTTCCTTAACTTGTTCTTACGTATTTTCTGAGTTTCCCAAGAAACACAAAGGAATTGTTGGAATTCTAAGAGACTTTGAAGCAGTTCATCAAATGATTGGGTTTAAAATTTGAAATTTATTGTTTAGAAAATTCCTATTCTCTCATATTCTCTTATATGAAGTGAGTGTAAGTCCTTAGCCATGCATAATAATAACTGCAATTTAAAAATGCACATCTACTATGCAACTATGCACATACACTAGTTAACCATTGTTCATAGTAACCCTGAAAAATAGGTCTCACCATCCTCATTTTATATAAGCAAACAGAAATTCAGAGAGCACTAATACATGGTAAAGCCAAGATTCGAATCTGGGTCTGTCTGCCTCTAAGAGCACATCCTCTCCCTGACTCTATCCCACTACAGATGTGAAATGTGAAATTTTGCTGTAACCCTGCTTGCTCTAGACTAGAATTATTCTTAAGGTAAGTCTTAAGGTTATTGAAGCATCATGTCTAGATCACATTACCTGTTCCTTGGCATACCAGAATATGCTATAAGTCCAACTTTGGTTTCATATATGAAAGAATATTCTAATGATTAGAGCTCTTCAACAATGGGATGAAAATAATTCTCAAGCAGGGGCTGATGACTAGCATTACTGAATGAATGTATTTTGGACGAAAAGTTTGGATAACTTAGATTTCTAAGGGCCTTTCCAATTTTGACTATTTATGACAGACTTTATAAGGTAGCTGTGGTGAAGTAAAAAGAGTAAAGTTAGGAATCCCAAGTCATGGAGTCAGTAGTCATGGGTTTGAGTCTTGACTCTTACTATAAGCCTACTTGAAGATTAATTTACTGCTCTAGGCCTCAGTTTATTCAACTAAAAAAGCAAATGTTGACAGAATTACCCAATTCACAGTCACTATCAAAATTAATTGAGAAATTAAAAATAAAGATAATTTATAGAGGAGGGCTTCAGATGTAGGAGGAGTAAGACGCGGAGATCACCTTCCTCCCCACAGATACACCAGAAATACATCTACACGTGGAACAACTCCTACAGAACACTTACTGAATGCTGACAGAAGACCTCAGACATCCCAAAAGGCAAGAAACGCCCCACGTACCTGGGTAGGGCAAAAGAAAAAAGAAAAAACAGAGACAAAAGAATAGGGATGGGACCTGCACCAGTGGGAGGGAGCTGTGAAGGAGGAAAGGTTTCCACACACTAGGAAGCCCCTTCACTGGTGGATATGGGGGGTCAGCAGGGGGGAAGCTTCAGAGCCACGGAGGAGAGCAGAGCAACAGGGGTGCAGAGGGCAAAACAGAGAGATTCCCGCACAGAAGTTCGGTGCCGACCAGCACTCACCAGCCTGAGAGGCTTGTCTGCTCACCCACTGGGGTGGGCGGGGGCTGGGAGATGAGGCTCAGGCTTCGGAGGTCGGATCCCAGGGAGAGGACTGGGGTTGGCTGTGTGAACACAGCCTGAAGGGGGCTAGTGCACCACAGCTAGCCGGGAGGGAGTTCAGGAAAAAGTCTGGAACTGCCTAAGAGGCAAGAGACCATTGTTTCGGGGTGCGCGAGGAGAGGGGATTCAGAGCACCACCTAAACGAGCTCCAGAGACAGGCGCGTGCCGAGGCTAACAGCGTGGACATCAGAGACAGTCATGAAACGCTAACACTGCTGCAGCCACCAAAAAGCCTGTGAGCAAGCACAGGTCACTATCCACACCTCCCCTCCCGGGAGCCTGTGCAGCCTGCCACCGCCAGGGTCACTTGATCCAGGGACAACTTCCCTGGGAGACCACATGGTGCGCCTCAGGCTGGCCTCTGCCAGCATCACGCTGGCCTCTGCCAGCTCAGGCTCGCCGTGCATTACATACCCCTCCCTCCCCTTGGCCTGAGTGAGCCAGAGCCCCTGAATCAGCTGCTACTTTAACCCTGTCCTGTCTGAGTGAAGAACAGACACCCTCAGGCAACCTACACACAGAGGCGGGGCCAAATCCAAAGCTGAACCCCAGGAGATGTGGGAACAAAGGAGAGAAAGGGAAATCTCTCCCAGCAGTCTCAGGAGCAGCAGATTAAACCTCCACAATCAACTTGATGTACCCTGCATCTGTGGAGTACCTGAATAGACAACGAATCATCCCAAAATTGAGGCGGCGGACATTGGGAGCTACTGTAGACTTGGGGTTTGCTTTCTGCATCTAATTTGTTTCTGGTTTTATGTTTATCTTAGTTTAATATTTAGAGTTTATTATCACTGGTAGATTTGTTTATTGATTTGGTTGCTCTCTTACTTTTATATATATATATATAGATATATATTTATTTTTCCTTTTTCTCTTTTTG